>NW_027127491.1:0-12072 GCF_037325665.1 Littorina saxatilis | reverse complement strand
TGAAAACTTTGCTAACAATTCCCATACCTGACATTTTAAAAGTCTAAAAAGTGCCTCCCACTAGCTTGTCACCAAATAAACAAAGTAGCACGTTGTAACAAAATTGCAGATTAATAAAAAAAATAGTTCAATCAATAGTATATGTCACACCTGACATTTAACCAGTAATTTCCATCACTATCCTTTTCAGGCATTAAAAATAGTTCAAAGCAGCTATAGCCCCACATGGAAGTAAGAGGCTCATTCACAAGCTAGTTAAAAGCTTTTCATTCTTTTTGTTTTTCTCAAAAGAAAGTTCATAGTATGACAACAGTATTCACAGCAGGCAGTTTTAAATCACGCAAGGGTCATTCTCAAGGTGTGTTCACGAAATACATTGTAATTTTAAACAGAGACAATTATCAGTTCACGCTTGAAGATGATTTTACTGACCAAGTTTCTCCCCATATATTTCATAACCCTGCAGGTGAAAATGGGAATACCAGCACAGAATGACTGTCAGTGAACATTTAATACCAACACTTCAAACTACATCACTCATCATAAAACAGAAGCTGTGACTTGGATTTAAATGAAAATCAAAAAGTGGAAAAACTCATACTCTGATAATTGTTGTCCAAGTGTTTCAAACTACATCACTCATCATAAAACAGAAGCTGTGACTTGGATTTAAATAAAAATCAACACGCGGAAAAACTCATACTCTGATAATTGTTGTCTAAGTGTTTGTGTGGTTAAAAAAACAAACGTACCTGATCCTGAATAAAATCAGAGCAACCCATATGATCATTAAAATGTAACCATTCACTGGTCCATAGGTATACTCTTTTCAAAAAGGAGATGGGTATGGAAGAGGCAGTGCTTCTGTTAGTGATTCAAAGTGCCAGACATCCCATCCTAGTGCTGTGAAATGGATATAAATTATATATATATTCAATATTTCATGGAAGCTTACTAATATTTGCATGCAAACATACTGTGACAGTACTAATACAGTAAAAGCATTATTGAGGGTGAACAGCCTGCTTTACTTGGTTTCAGTGAGGAGTAACAATACTAACAATAACAATAACATGCCTAAGTTGTGAAATGTAAGTACTTAACCCCCCCCCCCCCCCCCGGACACTGGCAAAATTCCAGCAGAATGTCCCCCACCTTCGCTGACGATTATCCACAGTTTATACAGGAAGTGTGCAGGTAGGTTGTCTGCCTCTGTGTCGGTTTTACCTCCGCGGTGTAGACGAAAAACTTTTCCACTTCTGCCACAGGGCGAAAAGTCTCGTTTTGGCACTTTAACTTGGCATATAACATCAAACATCACGTTAATCAACTGAATTGTGTGGCATTATACCTATGCGATTCATGTCACATTAGAAAAACTGCCGTAACGCAATAAAATTCCTGAGATGTTAGTTTTATGCATAACACGGTAAAACATCGAGTTTTGGTGTCTGCGTTTTGGACGTTTTCGCTGGGATTACGGAGGGCTATTCACATCGTGTTAAACAAGTTGTCGCAGTGAGCAAAACACCAGATAACGTCTGGAATTATGACAAGTTATTGCAGTGACTTAAACTCGAAGTTAGCTGTTGGTTTTGATGTGTTTCACTGCGTTTTCGTCTTGCTTTTGTTTCATAATGTTGTTGCTGTTGTTGTTACTGTTGGGAGCTATACATCACATTTTTGTTCCCCCAAAAATTTATTCTTGATTAATATCAGGACGCAAACCATCCCCTTTACTTCACACACACACACGTGCACACACACACACACACACACACACACACACACACACACACACACACACACACACACACACACACACACACACACACAATCTACTCCTCAGTTTGCAGCGTGGCTTCGACAGCGAGTTTGCCCGTACCCAAGGGGAGTAACTCGAAATAACTCAGCGCGCGGTCTGCTGTAAAAGGCCCTAATAGAAATCACCCGCTAGGTACACGCGCACTCAAGTTAACCTCTGCTTTGACCTGTGGCTGTGTGCCAAGAGAGAGCAGAACACACACGCCGTAGACCAGATAAATAGGTGCTTGATTTTGGTATTTTGATTTTACATAACATTAAACCTTTCTTGGGGTTCATGGTCATGGCAACAGCCATAATAATATTATATCATGTATAATATTACATTTCAGCATATGTGAATTACATGTCATCATAACAAACTGTCATACATTTTTATTCCTCATCATTCTGATTGATCACAACCAAACCTACTATCAGTGGACACATCCAAATGCAAGCGCCTGTTCTTGACAAATTGCCACAGTGACTGATCTAAAAATATAGGTCCTTTGCCGCCACGGACACTGTTTGGCCTGTAGGTAAAATGTACAATGTATTTTCTGATTTGTGCACAAAAGCTTTTTTTATTTTTTTATTTTTTTTAACATAACAATGTTTAATGTTACTGTATGTTTGAAAGACCATGGTCACATTTGTAAAACAAATGTTAAATAAAAAAATAAATAACATTTTGGTTCATGATTTTTTCCTACACCTGTGCTAAAACTAAGAAGTAAAAATGTCGGTATATAAGTCACTCAAATACTTCAAAATATGAATGGTTAGAGTTTGTTGCGGTTGACCCTGCACAGTTCGACCTTCGATATTTTTGTTGAACAATTTTGTCCAAAAAAAAGAAAAAAACAAAGTAAGGGCAGTAACTCAAGACGTAAATGTGGCAGTGTCCCATAGGCAACCGCAGAGTTATCCTGTCCATAGGCAAGCGCTTACTTGATCCCAATTACTAGGCGTCTCCGGACGCCTAGAACAAGACGTCCAAGCAATAACCGAAAGAGACAAGGCGAGAAGGCCACCCCCACTGCTGTCATCTGCCCACCGATTAGCTGTATCGCGGGGTCGAATTGGTGGATGACCTGGTCTTTAAAGATGTTTATTAAAGATGTCCATAATTACTTTTACTCGCTTGGCTTTATGAGTGTCGAGAGGTCAGACAGATCTTTATAATGGAGACAAAGAACAAGGTACGAACAATCTTAAGAATGCAAACGAAACCAAGAGCAACAATTTCTTCTTTTTATTATATTTAGTCAAGTTTTGACTAAATATTTTAACATCGAGGGGGAATCGAAACGAGGGTCGTGGTGTATGTGCGTGTGTCTGTGTGTCTGTGTGTGTGTGTGTGTGTGTGTGTGTGTGTGTGTGTGTGTGTGTGTGTGTGTGTGTGTGTGTGTGTGTAGAGCGATTCAGACTAAACTACTGGACCGATCTTTATGAAATTTGACATGAGAGTTCCTGGGTATGAAATCCCCGAACATTTTTTTCCCTTTTTTGATAAATGTCTTTGATGACGTCATATCCGGCTTTTCGTGAAAGTTGAGGCGGCACTGTCACGCCCTCATTCTTCAAACAAATTGGTTGAAATTTTGGTCAAGTAATCTTCGACGAAGCCCGGACTTCGGTATTGCATTTCAGCTTGGTGGCTTAAAAATTAATTAATGACTTTGGTCATTAAAAATCGGAAAATTGTAAAAAAAAAAAAAAAATTATAAAACGATCCAAATTTACGTTTATCTTATTCTCCATCATTTGCTGATTCCAAAAACATATAAATATGTTATATTTGGATTAAAAACAAGCTCTGAAAATTAAATATATAAAAATTATTATCAAAATTAAATTGTCCAAATCAATTTAAAAACACTTTCATCTTATTCCTTGTCGGTTCCTGATTCCAAAAACATATAGATATGATATGTTTGGATTAAAAACACGCTCAGAAAGTTAAAACAAAGAGAGGTACAGAAAAGTGTGCTATCCTTCTTAGCGCAACTACTACCCCGCTCTTCTTGTCAATTTCACTGCCTTTGCCATGAGCGGTGGACTGACGATGCTACGAGTATACGGTCTTGCTGAAAAATGGCAGTGCGTTCAGTTTCATTCTGTGAGTTCGACAGCTACTTGACTAAATATTGTATTTTCGCCTTACGCGACTTGTTTAGGGTACAACTTGACACAAAAGGGGAAACAACGTGCGTACTTGCTTACCTGATGCAGACTGTTCTGTTGGCACTGTATTCAAGCTCAACTGTCGTATCCTAGCTATCACTGGTTTCTATGCTAACTTATTCTAAGTAGTAACTTGTTCTTTTCTGCCGGTCAACACTCCTATACTCTATTTCCCTAGCTCTATTTCCTCTGGTCTGGTCTATAGCTCCTTCCTCTAAGAAATCTCTGCAGTCAGTCTTGTTTGTCTTCCCTATCTCCCTAGATTAAGTAAGCTTCGGGCATGTGCCGTCTTCCCATTTTTGGAGACTGACATCACAGGGTCCAGCATCGTGGCACCTATCGCCAGGTATCATACGGCTATAGCGTATTAGCAAAAATGCTCTACTATACACACGCGGCTGTGCACTAATTACTGCCCGCTACTTATTGCTTACCCTGCGAAATAACGCTTACTCAGCTACGATTGTACTACGCGATGGCCAAGAGAATTTGTCTGCGTCAGGTTTGCCTTCAACGTACACACATTTACACACCTACAACAATAATAATACATTATAATAATAACATCAATATCAACCCGTGTGTTCTCTAACAAAATTATACAAGGAACACTCACAGTAATCCACCATAAACAAAAGAAAATATCTCATCAACTTGATCTTCCGACGATATTCCAATAGTAAAACAACTACTTCCACCGGAGAGCAGTGTACATAATTGGGTGCGAGTGTGAGTGTGTGTGGGTGTATGTGTGTGCGTGTGTGTGAGTGTGTGTGTGTGTGTGTGTGTGTGTGTGTGCATGTGTGTGTGTGTGTGTGTGTGTGCGTGTGTGTGAGTGTGTGTGGGTGTGAGTGTGAGTGGGTGTGAGCAACCCGTGATAGCTGTCTAGCACCTCTGAAAGGTCTCTGTCACAGGCACTTCGTTTTCTGTCTCAGCCACTTTAAATACTGAACAAAACAAACCCAAGGACATTAAATTTAGCACTGCATGCTCTTTGCGTGTAGAATGCACATTTTATTTAAGATAATAAGCCAGCTCCAGAAAACCGCATTGCCCTGTGTGCTTTTTTCAGTGCAAAGTAGAGACACTCAACGGAGACTGAACTTTCTGGTCCTAAAAATATAAAGGTGGTCCGTAATTGGACCCGACGTCGACTTCGCGAAGTCTTTTTAAAATAAACAAGTCGCGTAAGGCGAAATTACTACATTTAGTCAAGCTGTGGAACTCACAGAATGAAACTGAACGCACTGCATTTTTTCACAATGACCGTAGTCCGCCGCTCGTGCATAACGGAGTGAAACTGACGAGCCTGTTCAGCGCGGTAGTGGATTCGCTGTGCTGCATAGCACGCTTTTCTGTACCTCTCTTCGTTTTAACTTTCTGAGCGTGTTTTTAATCCAAACATATCATATCTATATGTTTTTGGAATCAGGAACCGACAAGGAATAAGATGAAATTGTTTTTCAATCAATTTCGGAAATTTAATTTTGATCATAATTTTTATATTTTTAATTTTCAGAGCTTGTTTTTAATCCAAATATAACATATTTATATGTTTTTGGAATCAGGAAATGATGTAGAATACGATGAACGTAAATTTGGATCGTTTTATACAAAAAATAAAATTATTACAATTTTCAGATTTTTAATGACCAAAGTCATTAATTAATTTTTAAGCCACAAAGCTGAAATGCAATACCAAAGTCCGGCCTTCGTCGAAGATTGCTTTAGAAAAATTTCAATCAATTTGATTAGAAAATGAGGGTTTGACAGTGCCGCCTCAACTTTTACAAAAAGCCGGATATGACGTCATCAAAAGTATTTATCGAAAAAAACAAAAAACGTCCGGGGATATCATTCCCAGGAACTCTCATGTCAAGTTTCATTAAGATCGGTTCAGTAGTTTGGTCTGAATCGCTCTACACACACACACGCACAGACACACACACAGACACACACACAGACACACACACACACACACACACACACACACACACACACACACACACACATACACCACGACCCTCGTCTCGATTCCCCCTCTATGTTAAAACATTTAGTCAAAACTTGACTAAATGGAAAAAGAAAGAAAGAAAGAAAGGTAGAAAGAAAGACAGACAGACAATATCATTTAAAAGAACATCTTAAAAGGCTTATGATTGTGCGCAAATGTGATTTGTTAGATTGGTTCTAGACGTATAGATGTGAATTAGCTTTGACGGCCTTTTTTTCTGATGACATATTGTCAGATGATGTTAATGTTGTAGTAATACTAGTCTTTCGGATGAGACGAAAAACCGAGGTCCCTTCGTGTACACTATATTGGGGTGTGCACGTTAAAGATCCCACGATTGACAAAAGGGTCTTTCCTGGCAAAATTGTATCAGCATAGATAAAAATGTCCATCAAATACCCGTGTGACTTGGAATAAAGGCCGCGAAAGGTGAATGCTCGCCTAACAGGCTTGAGGTTTGCTGGTCGATGTGAATGCGTTATATATTGTGTGTAAAAAATGTTTGTTTGTCTGTCTGTCTGTAAAAAAAAATTTCATTTCACACGGCAGAAATTAATATGTAAAGCGCGGAGAGCACAGTTAACTGTGGTTCGCGCTATATAAGCTCACCATAATAATAATAATAATTTGATTTATTTGATTGATTTGGGGCCCGTATGTCATCTCATTAGTATAAATGTAGGAGAGAGAGTTTTGATACGAGTGAAAAACTCTACCACACAGAAATTAATATGTAAAGCGCTTAGAGAACGTCAAGCGCTATATAAAGCTCCCATATGAATAAATAAATAAATAAAACCTGATGAAAACAAACCAAAATCGCTTAACCCGGTTTCGTCGATCTATAAAACTCAATCCTACTTTTCGGAAGTACTGAGAAGGGGGGGGGGGGGGGAACAAAGCAGGGCAGGGTGGGTGGGGGAGGGTGGAGAGGGGGGGGGGGGGGGGTGGAGGATGCGCGCAATATCCGTTTGAGTTGAATGTCCTGTGAGGCATCGGTACCAGATTGCAAGCATCCTGTTTAAGGAAGTAAGATACTGCTTGGTATTTGGATGTCGTGTGGTGACATCTGGTCCCGGCTGTCGCTGGAGAAAAAAAAAATCAACGAGAATGCACGAGTAGGGTGTTAACGTTGTTGTTGCGCCACCTCCGACGCAGATACACTGCCAACGTCCTGAAATCAACCCTTTAAACCAGGAAAGGTTAACAATCTAAACAACGAAGTGACTGTTTCTTTCTTTATTTGGTGTTTAACGTCGTTTTCAACCACGAAGGTTATATCGCGACGGACGAAGTGACTGTGGTAAGATGAACAAAGTTAAAAAAACAAAGGAATACTGTACTCACCAATACAAGAACGAGACAAGGTAAGGTTAAAGTTTTACGAACACGATCATTTTCATCGCCACACATGCATCCGTCAAGGTTTTCCTAATACAATAATTGAAAGTGACTTTTCAATTGGACACACACACAATATCAATTAGCGTGGCTGAATGCTGTGCAGAAGAGAACTGGATTTTTGTTCTCTCTTCGATGAGAAAAAAAAGAGCTACATTCTGGGAGTTCTTCACTTCTTAATCTGTCTTTCGTGAGATAGGATAAAACAAACAAAAAACAAGTCGCGTAAGGCGAAAATACAACATTTAGTCAAGTAGCTGTCGAACTCACAGAATGAAACGGAACGCAATGCAATTTTTCAGCAAGACCGTATACTCGTAGCATCGTCAGTCCACCGCTCATGGCAAAGGCAGTGAAATTGACAAGAAGAGCGGTTTAGTAGTTGCGCTGAGAAGGTTAGCACGCTTTTCTGTACCTCTCTTTGTTTTAACTTCCTGAGCGTGTTTTTAATCCAAACATATCATATCTATATGTTTTTGGAATCAGAAATCAACAAGGAATAAGATGAAAGTGTTTTTAAATTGATTTCGACAATTTAATTTTGATAATAATTTTTATATTTTTAATTTTCAGAGCTTGTTTTTAATCTAAATATAACATATTTATATGTTTTTGGAATCAGCAAATAATGGAGAATAAGATGATCGTAAATTTGAATCGTTTTATAAAAAAAATAATTTTTTTTACAATTTTCCGATTTTTAATGACCAAAGTCATTAATTAATTTTTAAGCCACCAAGCTGAAATGCAAGACCGAAGTCCGGGCTTCGTCGAAGACTACTTGACGAAAATTTCAACCAATTTGGTTGAAAAATGAGAGCGTGACAGTGCCGCCTCAACTTTCACGAAAAACCGGATATGACGTCATCAAAGACATTTATCAAAAAAACGAAAAAAAAAACGTTCGGGGATATCAATCCCAGAAACTCTCATGGAAAATTTCATAAAGATCGGTCCAGTAGTTTGGTCTGAATCGCTCTACACACACGCACGCACGCACGCACACACACACATACACCACGACCCTCGTTTCGATTCCCCCTCTATGTTAAAACATTTAGTCAAAACTTGACTAAATGTAAAAAGAAGAAGAAGAAGAAGAAGAAGAAGAAGAAGAAGAAGAAGAAGAAGAAGAAGAAGAAGAAGAAGAAGAAGAAGAAGAAGAAGAAGAAGAAGAAGAAGAAGAAGAGGAAAACACCAAACAAAAGAATCCGAAGAACTTCGACTCTGGATCCTTGACATTTCTCTCATTCGTTTTTACATTTAGTCAAGTTTTGACTAAATGTTTTAACATAGACGGGGAAGCGAGACGAGGGTGTGGTGTATGTATGTGTGTCTGTGTATGTGTATGTGTAGAGCGATTCAGAGAAACCTACTGGACCGATCTTCATGAAACTTCACATGAAAGTTCCTGGGTATGATATCTTTGATGACGTCATATCTGGCTTTTGTGAAAGTTGAGGCGGCACTGTCACGCCTTCATTGTTTAAGCACATTGATTGACATTTTGGTCAAGCAATCTGTGACGACGTCCGGTCTTTGTGTTTGCATTTCAGCGCGGAAGCCTTAAAATTAGTTAATTCGTTTGCTCATTAAAGTTGTCATTAAAACCGAATTTTCACTAACAGATTTAAAAATAATGGCATTGTATTCCCGAATTCAGAAATATATAGATATGTGATGTTTGCTCTAAACATATGCTCAGAATTGAAGAAAATAAGTGCTACGGTTCGCATGCTTCGCGGAGACGAGCGTGACCCGTCTCGGACTGTAGGGAAGTTTAGCCGAGACTATCTGAATGTAGTCTCGGCGAAGACTGGTTTATGATGTTGATCTTTTAGTTTGATGCCGACAGATTGAGTCAATGTTTTTATATCGTTTCACGCGACTTGTTTAAATCATTTCATGACCGTATCATGTATTCATCTGCATCGTTTCTTCACTTCAAAGACATATCAGTGAACGCTTTTCGACTCTTCAGTTTGGGATTTGGAATAACACGTTCCGCATTTCAAAGGGATAATGTACGCCCATAACAATGTTCATGTCAGCAAAACATGCATTGACCTGGGGGTGTCAGAACACCTGGGCGATTGTGAACAAAGTTAATTCTCAGAATCAATCTCTCGCCGAACTCGGACTTGAACCCATGTCAACATGGACGAGCTGGATTCAAAGGAAGCGCGCGACCGACTGAGCTACGGATCCGCCAGTCTTTCTGTCTGTGTACTAGCTAGAGATTTGGTCAAAGTGATTCGAAATAGCTTGGCCGGTAAAGTCAAATCTGCTTTACTTCAAGGGGGTTGAGAAAATATTCTGATGACATTATGATGCTTTTCATTTACGATGTTGTGTTTATATCCTGTTTATTTTTTCCTTTGATTTCCTATTTAGTTTAAAAAAAAAGTGTTCTTTTATTTTGTACTTTCTTGATCTTCCCTTGATAATGTCTCATCTGCTTTGCGACAAACAAAGCTTACGTCTGTGGCATATTCTGGAACTGTAGTTATTCTGATCACGTCGTTCAAGCTCACAATAGAAACGGGAGCAGATCTGCCCACAGACTACAGACACATTTTTTCCCCCCAAACAAAAATATCTATTTTTGCTCAACCGGATCAGGTTGTTGGCCTACTTATATTGTGCGTCATGTCTGCATGTGATACACAAAACATTCTAAAATAGACATGCTGTTGTTTCTCACACATATATAAACCTGCTTAAAACACAACGAAAGTTTAAAACTTCAAATAATATTGTACTACAATCAGGTTAACAAGATATGAACCTATTCCCATGCCTCCTGCGTACAGTTTGCCTTGAATTCAAACGTTTAGTGTAGATTTAAATCCTTGACAAAATTTGCTACGTTTAATGCATTCACATTTACAGTTCTTCAGGCTGTTCGTGAAAATGCCCTCGCCATCTTATTAGAGGGTTCTAGATGATCGGATGTGTAGCAATGACCTGTACGCGTACGTGTAGATATTGCGTCACCCGTGACTCACTTTTTTTCTTCAATGTTCCAAATCATACATTGTTTTGCTCCCACCAACTGCAGATCTTGGCAAACGCGTGACGTAAAAACTAGATTTGATGACGTTACCCGTACACGTTCCCGTACACGTGCTGAAAAGTGCCACATCTAGGTCTTGCTATTGTTGAAGAAGCAACGCATCTTTGTCGTTCCTTTTTCTCATCGGTTTCTGCCTTTCCATCCTTTTCGAAGATCACTATAAGGAAGCTCTACTGAATGTTTTGCTTTTTTCGATCCCAAACCTTTAAAACAAAACAAAATTGGTTTCCCGACTGTGACGCTTTTGGACATTATACAGCACAGTACACGAGACTACTTTGCCGAGACTGGATCAGCTGGAGGACCGAGACTATAACCAGCTGCCATCTCGTCATAAAATATGACGTCATGACAAGAAGGCGACGTCATGACAAGAAGGCGTAACACTTTCCACCTCTTGATTTTGCTCGCATCGATACACGTATTGTGAAATATTGTAATATCGCCAAAGAAAAGCGATGCTTGTGTATGTTGTTGGTTAAAACACAAGAAGATTTCTTGTGACTTTGGTCAAATAAAAGAATAGTAAATTGTACTATGGTGTTGTGTTTTGACTGAATGAATGGAACTAGATTGTGAGTGGACCTTCACAAGTCAGTGCTCATCCAAAGAAAGAAGAAGTACCAACTGTCTTTTGTAACATTTGAGAACAAAAGGGCAGGCGCTTTTCTTGTGGGGGGGCCGTAAACTCACGAACCTGTTTGAGGTAGGTTTACCTATTAACATCTATAGTAACAGATGCATCACACAACGATGTACCCGGAGGTCTTCGAGCGGCACGAATCCCTCGTCACATTCTAATAGAATTTGTAATTTCGATGCAGGTTTTGACCGGTGCAAATCTAGGCAGCCATCTTCATCATCATCATCCGTTGGTCAATTGAAGGCTGATGACTGTGTGAAATTGTATGTGTATGTTTATTGTTTGGGAAAGTTAGGACCGCTGATATTAACATATGTTTCTCTTTGGTCCAGGTTCAATAACAAGTTCAACTAACGTTCAATAACCAGTTCAACGTTAAAGAACAAGTTCAATCTTTCTTCTGGAGTCAAGCCCCATCCTCGAGGCTCCTCCCTAACTCCAACCCCTCCTTCCTTCATCACCTAAACGTACTCCGGAACTAACTGGAGTCCTTCATCTTGATTCTTCAGCATCTCTTCCTCGCCGACGCCAGAGCGCATGGGTGCACGAGTCATTCCAGAGTGTAGAGAGCCGATCGTCGCCGCCCCAGGCCAGGCAGTTCAGAAGTCACAGCACATTTGCATCTCATGAGAGGGAGATCCCTGCGGACTTCGAGGGGAAAAAGACTTAGACGCGCATTCCTCGCCGAGCAGTACAAACTGTGTGATACTAGCTCCACCTTACTTGAACGCTGAAACCATCCAAGCTCGAGCAGTGCACAGACGCTCTTGTACGGACCCATGCCTACTTGGCCGAGAAAGATAAGCAAAGAATAATACTAAGTCACATCATATCCATCTGTTGGCATCATTAAATTGATACGTTTAACTTTCATCAGTCTTTGTTGACTACTCCTCAAAGAGCTCCTTTCTACTATCATTCTCACTTTCCTTTACACGTACACCT
>NW_027127490.1:25000-29926 GCF_037325665.1 Littorina saxatilis | reverse complement strand
TATATCCGATCAGACTGTTATCTTCAGTCAAAGATCTTCGATTCAGTCGCTTCCTGCAATAATGTCGATCTAACGCCTGCATTTCATCGTGTTGATACACAGTTAATCCACAGTTACTACAATTCTGAGTGACCTGCTGCAGCACAGCTGGTCTCGGCTAAAAAGAAATTGGGCAACATCGGTGGGGTAGTAAATCATAATTCTATAGTTACCTCAACTTGAGTAAAAATACAATTTCCTTCCCGTGAGAACCATCTCCTATAAATCACTACAAAAGTCTTTTGAAATGGGATAACATGCAGCATCCGTCCACTTCGGCACATATCAAACACAATGTAAACAATGGGATTGTTTTAAGTGGTACATAATTTTGACAATCTGCGGACAAAAAAAATCAGACAAGACAACCACGATACGGGAAGCAGCATGCAGGCTGCATATATTTTGGCACACACATAATTATATATGTCCAAGAAAACAATGATGTTACACAATGTAAAAGATTGTGGTAGTTTGCGTGATGCTTCACGCGAGACAAAAGGTTTTATTAACACCAAAAACCCTCCCCCAACAGTCCCACCCCCCTCCAAGCCGTCTCTCTCTCTCTCTCTCTCTCTCTCTCTCTCTCTCTCTCTCTCTCTCTCTCTCTCTCTCTCTCTCTCCTCTCTCTCTCTCTCTCTCTCCCTCTCTCTCTCCTCTCCCTCTCTCTCTCTCTCTCCCTCTCTCTCTCTTCCCTCCCTCCCTCCCTCCCTCCCTCTCTCTCTCTCTCTCTCCCTCCCTCTCTCTCTCAATCTCTCCATCACTTTCTCTCTCTCTCTCTTTCTCTATCCCCCCTCTCTCTCTCTCTCTCTCAATCTCTCTCTCTCTCTCTCTCTCTCTCCCTCTCTCTCTCAAGCTCTCCACCACTTTCTCTCTCTCTCTCTCTTTCTCTACCCCCCCTCTCTCTCTCTCTCTCTCTCTCTCTCTCTCTCTCTCAATCTCTCCATCACTTTCTCTCTCTCTCTTTCTCTATCCCCCCCTCTCTCTCTCTCTCTCACTCTCTCTCTCTCTCCCTCTCTCTCTCTCTCAATCTCTCCATCACTTTCTCTCTCTCTCTCTTTCTCTATCCCCCCTCTCTCTCTCTCTCTCTCTCTCTCTCTTCTCTATCTCTCTCTCTCCCTCCGCCTCCCCCATCTCACTCCCCTCTCTCTCTCTCCCTCCGCCTCCCCCATCTCACTCCCCTCTCTCTCTCTCTCTCTCTCTCTCTCCATCCCACCCCCTATCTCCTTCTCTCTCTCTTCCTCCCACTCGTCCTCTATCTCCCCTCTTTCTTCCTCTCTCTTCCTCTCTCTCTAACCCTATCCCCCCTCCCTCTCTCTCTCAAGTGCCAACAATTCCAGACTCTCTACTCCCCCTTCAGAGAGCGACGACACTTCACCCTCAGCACCGGTTCTCCGCCAACGATAAGAGCGATGACAGGGGCGATGAAGAGAAAAGGGGATGAAGTTACCCGCTGAAGATGATTTCAACAAGATCTAGAAGTGTGTTTGCTAATATCCATCTAGAAACACGATGGTATTTATAATTTTAAGGAAGCAAGGGGGGTATGCAGTATTCATAAAGATGATTTTGCCTTAGCGCAGTGGGAACATGTTTTTTTTCTGTCAAGTTAAATCAATGAAAGAATCGAAAGAAATAATGAGAGGAAAAAGGAACAAGTCGCGTAAGGCCAAATAACAACATTTAGTCAAGCTGTCGAACTCACAGAATGAAACTGAACGCACTGCATTTTTCCACTAAGACCGCATACTCGTAGTTTCGTCAGTCCACCGCTTGCGGCAAAGTCAGTGAAATCGACAAGCCAGAATAGTGCGGTAATGGTCGCGCTGAGTAGGATAACACGCTTTTCTGTATCTCTCTTCTTTTTAGCGTACTGAGTTTGTTTTTAATCCAAACATATTATATGTATATGTTTTTGGAATCAGGGACCGACAAGAAATACGATGAAATTGTTTCTAAATCGATTTCGGACAATTAATTTTAATCATAATTTTCATATTTTTAATTTTCAGAGCTTGTTTGTAATCCAAATATAACATATGTATATGTTTTTGGAATCAGAAAATGACGAAAAATAAGATGAAATTGTTTTTAGATCGTTTAAAAAATAAAAAATAAATAATTACAAGTTTCCGATTTTTACTGACCAAATTAATTAATTATTTTTTAAGCCACCAAGCTGAAATGCAATACCAAAGTCCGGCCTTTGTCGAAGATTGCTTTGCCAAAATTTCAATCAATTTGATTGAAAAATGAGGCTGTGACAGTGCCGCCTCAACTTTTACAAAAAGCCGGATATGACGTCATCAAAGACATTTATCGAAAACATTAAAAAAAATGTCCGGGGATATCATTCCCAGGAACTCACATGTCAAATTTCATAAAGATCGGTCCAGTAGTTTAGTCTGAATCGCTCTACACACACACAGAGACAGACACACAGACACAGACACACACACACACACACACACACACACACAGTCACAGTCACACACACACACACACACACACACACACACACACACACACACACACACACACACACACACACACACACACACACACACACACACACACCACGACCCTCGTCTCGATTCCCCCTCTATGTTAAAACATTTAGTCAAAACTTGACTAAATGTAAAAAGAAAGAAAGATAGAGATAAAGAAAGACAGGAAGGAAGAAAGAAAGAAGGAAAGAAAGAAAGAAAGACAGAAAGAAAGAAAGAAAGAAAGAAAAAAAGACAGAAAGAAAAAAAGAAAGAAAGAAAGAAAGAACAATAATAAAAAGAAAGTAAGGAAAACAAGTAGAGAAAGGGAAGAAACAAGAAAGAGATACACAGACAAGCAGATACACAGACAAGCAGATACACAGACAAGCAGATACACAGACGAACAAGCAGCAAAGCAGACAGAAATAAGTCGCGTAAGGCGAAAATACAACATTTAGTCAAGCTGTCGAACTCACAGAATGAAACTGAACGCACTGCAATTTTTCAGCAAGACCGTATACTCGTAGCATCGTCAGTCCACCGCTTGTGGCAAAGGCAGTGAAATTGACAAGAAGAGCGGGGTAGTAGTTGCGCTGAGAAGGATAGCACGCTTTTCTGTACCTCTCTTCATTTTAACTTTCTGAGCGTGTTTTTAATCCAAACATATCATATCTATATGTTTTTGGAATCAGGAACCGACACGAAATAAGATGAAAGTGTTTTTAAATTGATTTCGAAAATTTAATTGTGATCATAATTTTTATATTTTTAATTTTCAGAGCTTGTTTTTAATCCAAATATAACATATTTATATGTTTTGGGAATCAGGAAATGATGAAGAATAAGATGAACATAAATTTGGATCGTTTTATAATTTTTTTTTTTTTACAATTTTCAGATTTTTAATGACCAAAGTCATTAATTAATTTTTATACAACTCCTGCAATGGAACCGAGGGGTGGATTAAATCTAGTTGATTATTTTTAGACAAGTGAGAAATTAGAACGAACTACTTTGATTAAACCCAAAAATCACACGTGGATTATTCGAAGTAAGAATAAAGAGGGCTAAAAAATAATCAACACTAGAATTTATTTTTAGAACATTTGAAACCCAGACGATTGGACCCTGTTGCGGAAGAATACGTACAATGTTGACTCAAAACTGTAACAACAATGGCTGACGTGTATGCCTAGTCGACAGACAATGCCATTTGCTTTGTGTGTGTTTTTGTTGTTGCTTACTGTACATGACATACATTACGTGTCAAATCCAGTTCTTTAACAGGCAACAAACCTTGCAAATTTCCAGAAGCTGCAATCTGAAGCGACCTATCTCTGATTCTAGCAGACGATCTCTCCAATGTTTAACACAAAATCAGCAAACTCTCCTGTCACATAGAACGTCCATTATATAGTGCAATGTTGAAATGAAGTTACCGGTCTGAAACATTTAGTCGTTTCTTCTGAGACAATCCTTGTTCTCTTATCATCTACAGATTTACCGCAGTCTTCACTACGCGAATTCACAACAGTCAGTCTTTCGAACATGTATACAATCTACGTAGGCAAGTATGATACGTCATGACGTCATAGGATTCCTAGCATATTGACGTAATGCTAAACATCCGGTTATCCCGAGTTTTCTCCGTAATACATGTCCGTGGGTTTTTCAATGTTCGGTTATTTCCGTGGCTTCATGCGGAAAGGGAACCGTCGTCTGCAATCAACGACATGGACCATTCTGGTCCTTGCTGCTGACAAAAACATGATTTTAACACAGAATGTAATGTCAGAATAGCTATATAAACGCTATTGTGTTTTAATCGTAGCAATGGGGTCCGATATTTATAATGCCGACGAGTCGGAGACTAAGAATAAAGTAAAAGAATAGGGACTATTTGAATGACGCGCATTTGACACTCTGAGTGATTAGGCTGAAATGAAATTGCCTACCAAATGTCGTCTGCATGACTGCATGTTCGACCCGTGTTGTTCGTTGTATAAATAGCTTAAACAATGACGACAACTCGTTGATTACTGGAAAATAAACCACTCGTGGGTATTTGCAGCCGCTTGGTAATTCACTCGTGTGCTCCGCACACTCGTGAATTACCAAGCGGCTGCAAATACCCACTCGTGGTTTATTTTCCAGTAATCAACTCGTGGTCATTGTTTAAGCTCTATTTAAGCCACCAAGCTGAAATGCAATACCGAAGTCCGGCCTTCGTCAAAGATTGCTTGGCCAAAATTTCAATCAATTTGATTGAAAAATGAGGGTGTGACAGTGCCGCCTCAACTTTTACAAAAAGCCGGATATGACGTCATCAAAGACATTTATCGAAAAAAAGAAAAAAACGTCCGGGGATATCATTCCCAGAAACTCTCATGTAAAATTT
>NW_027127490.1:5000-20000 GCF_037325665.1 Littorina saxatilis | reverse complement strand
TTAGCATGATAGTAACTCAGCATGATAGTCACTCAGTATATTTCTTTCGGCAGATATAGTGTCAATGAAGTGCTGGACATGCTGGAGGAAACCAACTACTTCCATCGAGCAGATGTCTTCATAGAGCCTCCACCAGTGGACACGCTCACGGATGAGGATAGTGGTGATGAAGAAGAGGGTCCGGCTGTTGAAAACCTGAATGGAAGACAGCTGTCAGCAAATGCCTCAGCAACGATTATTTTTCCAGATGGAAGGCCTCAACAACTTTGTCAAGCAACATAGCCTCAGCATTGACGAAAGTATGGTTCCGTACTATGGCCGTCATGGATGCAGACAGTTTATCAGGGGGAAGCCAATACGCTTTGGCTACAAGTTCTGGGTCCTGGCTACCCCTCTTGGATATGTGGTTCAGCTCGAACCCTACCAAGGTGCGAAAGGCCAGCAGGTTGCCGAGTGTCCAGGATTGGGGATGGGAGGCTCAGTGGTCGTTGATTTGATCTCCAAAATCCAGGGGAATGATGCATACCATCTGACGTTTGACAATCTTTTTACCTCGATGAAACTAGTTGACCATCTGACATCAAAAGGCATCGGATGCACAGGGACAATTAGGTCCAACCGCATGGAAGATTGTCCACTCAAGAACGTCAAA
Organism: Littorina saxatilis; assembly: GCF_037325665.1. NCBI lineage: Eukaryota > Metazoa > Mollusca > Gastropoda > Littorinimorpha > Littorinidae > Littorina > Littorina saxatilis. Next base: position 19,348 of record NW_027127490.1, on the reverse strand, counting down.
GACATGCAGAAAGCAAGCTGAGGCACTTACGACTATTTCACAGATGACAAGAGCGGATTCGTTGCAGTTCGCTGGAATGACAACAGCGTGGTGAACGTCATATCCAACTGTGTGGGCATCCATCCTGTTCAGACAGCCAGCCGTTGGTCCAGATCTGCTCACCAGAGAGTGCAGATCGGTCAACCGTTTCTGATCTCCCACTACAACAAGACCATGGGTGGTGTCGACCGAATGGACCAAAATGTGGACACGTACAGAATCGCCATAAGAACCAAAAAGTGGTGGTGGCCTATTTTTGCTTACATTGTAGATGTTAGCGTGCAACAGGCATGGCTTCTGTATCGACACACAGCTGCAGCGACCAACACTCTACTGGACCTGCTTGCAGTTCGCCGTGCCATTGTCAAAAACTATTTGGCCAAAGCAGCACAACCCCCACCTGTTGGTCGTCCACATGGCCACACTCCACAACTTGACCGTAGAGTTTCCAGAGCTGTACGCTTCGATGGGAGAGACCACGTGGTACAGTGGATCGACAAGCAAATCCGCTGTGCACTCTGTCACAAGAAATGCAGACAAAAGTGTAGAAAATGCGGCGTTGGAGTGCACGTGAAATGCTTTGAGCAATTTCACACTGAGTGAACTATACAGTTCCAATTGTTGACTTCTGTTGTCCTAGTCAAGGACTAAAACGATCATCCCTGTACTGCTAGACAAGTGCTAAAGTCCTGTACCGCTAGTCAAGTGCTAAAGTCCTGTACTGCTAGTCAAGTTCTAAAGAAGTATGAGTTTACTTATTTACATTTTCCCGGTCTCTCTGGTGAAGTGCACAGGCCGGATAAATTCTCGAAAAAAGCGCCAAATTATCACCAATTTGAACATGCAAAGAGACAGTTTTCATATTTTTATTATTTTTTTACTGTTATGTTCACACGTTCAACTGTTCACAGTTTGCTGATGCAAGAAATTAAAGATGTCCAATGTGTTTTGCAAGAAATTGTCTTATTTTGGTCTTGTTATTTACCCGTGCCCACTCGTGCCTAGCGTCCTCATATGAGGACGGTCTCTTTATAGCATATAAATCACAGCACGTGCCAAAATCATCCAAATGACAGTTACATATGACCTACAAATATCATTTGACATCAAACAAACAGAAAAAAAAATCAAAACACAAATTCAGGCATTAATGGGTTAAACAACATTTTAAGCGCCAGTAAATAACCTTTTCTACAGAGCCGCACAGATGTGTACCTTTTCCTTGTAAACACTGATAATTATGTTATTGTATTTGCCCTTGAAGAATATGTCTCTTTGCACAGAAAGACCGACAGAAAGCAAACAGAAAGTAGACATACGGACAGACAATCAGACACACTCACACACACACACACACACACACACACACACACTTACACACACACACACACTTACACACACACACACACACACACACTTACACACATACACACACCCGCACACGCACGCACGCACGCACGCACGCACTTGACTCTAATTTCAATTCCTTAGCACAATACCATTGTTCTCCACAACCCCCTCCCCCCCAACCTCTACCTCTTGTTTCTCACGCATACCCCCCCCCCCCCCCACCCCACCCACCCCGCGAACACACTCACAAACGCATCCTCAACACCTCACCACCAAAACTGTCAGACAGCACACGCTTCACCAACATACTTACACACGTACATAAGTTTTCCGTAGAAAGACAAAAATCGTTTTTGGCGAAAACAAAGCTTCACTCCACACTTCTGTATTGCGAAGAGAGCGAGTGTCTGAAATTCTCTCCCAGGTTTCGTGAAAGAAGAACCCTTTGAAAGCCAACTATCAACTCTTCCAGAGCTTCTTCAACTCTCTAGCAGACAAGCGTATCGTTTGCGCAGACAGACGCGGAGAATTTTTTTACCCTTCAAAAACTTCTTACGGCGATTTTTTGTACGTCTGGGGTTGCCGAGACCACTGCTATGATACCCTTAACAGCAGAGAAACCGTTGGCTAACTTTAGCCGAGACTGAGAGACGAATGCTGTATTCCTTGTTGCCTGTGTCTTGGCTGAGCATTTTGTTCGCAAACGGCACGGGGTTAGGACTATTCAGTTGCGAAACTGAGTCGGTTATACAGAGTGTTAGCTTGAGCGAGGAGACTATGATACATATGTGTGGATTGGAATTCTGCGGTTTTTAAAGATAGTGATATTAGTTGAAACGTTGAGAGAGCAAAAATTGAAGATTAAGAAAAAGAATGAATCAGAACAAAAGTCCGGATGTTGTGCCTTGAGAAATGCTGTTTTTGTGATGCTGAAAACAGATTATTGTTCATAAAAGTGTGTAAGATTGAGACAAGGTGTATAATTTTATAATCTGCTGCTTTGTAATCACCGTCAATTCTTCAAAGCAAAGGTAACGGAAATGTTCACTTATGCCAATACTTGGCGTTTCTTTCTATATGTACTGTGTGTTTGGGTTTTGTGTGTGTGCTTTCTTCCATTTGCAACTGAACTTAAAATACTGCAAGTCATATACACTTTGAAATACGTGACGGTAACATTATAAGATTTATCAATTTTGTATTTATTTCTATTGTATGCAATTTATATCGCGCACATATCTCAACCACGGATTCAAGGCGCAGGGATTTATTTATGCCGTGTGAGATGGCATTTTTTACACAATATATCACGCATTCACATCGGCAAGCAAACATCAAGCCTATTAGGGCGAGCATTCACCTTTCACGGCCTATTATTCCAAGTCACACGGGTATTTGGTGGACATTTTTATCTATGCCAATACGATTTTGCCAAGAAAGACCCTTTTGTCAATCGTGGGATCTTTAACGTGCACGCCCCAATGTATTGTACACGAAGGGACCTCGGTTTTTTGTCTCATCCAAAAGACTAGCACTTGAACCCACCACCTAGGTTAGGAAAGGGGGAGACAATTGCTAACGCCCTGACCCAGGGTCGAACTCGCAACCTCTCGCTTCCGAGGCAAGTGTGTTTACCACTCGGCCACCCAGACCATAAGATAGATGAAATTCAACCACAAAAACCAACACGTTTACAAAGGGGAGGGGGGAAGGATTAAGTATTGTGAGTGCCTTTTTACAAAAAGTATCAGTGGTCAGTTGACAAACTTTCACACCATATTTTATTTCTACGTCACAAACAGTTTATTTTCATGTTTGTATCATGCAGGTTTGGGACGCAGATAGCCAAGATATCACAGAACGTTTCTGCATACATCAGGTAAGTTGTGTGACGTGTTTTTGTGTGTGTTCGTTGTTGTTTTGTGTGTATGTGTGCATTATTTCTTTCTTTTATCTGCGTACAATAAAAACATTATGTGATATTTAATAAATTCAAACAAAAGAAGATTTTGCTGGTTTTGTTTTTTTAAATATACTTTTGTCCTTCTTTCCTTTTTGCGTGTGTTTCATTTGTTTGTTTGTTTGTTGTTATTTGTTTTGTTTTTGTTTGGTTGTTTATTTCTTCTTTCCTTTGTTTGTTTGTTTAAATTATTTCTGTTTTTGTATTATCTCATGCAGAGGTGTTTTTTTTGGTTTTTTTGGGAGGGGGGGGGGGGGACCAGCTATCTGCGATGTTTTACTGATTCACAAGTCGATACTTTACTTTATTTTTCTCTGTTGCTCTTTCGTACGTACACACACTATATCAAAACAGGTTTGCATGTGTGTGTGTGTGTGTGTGTGTGTGTGTGTGTGTGTGTGTGTGTGTGTGTGTGTGTGTGTGTGTGTATGTGTGTGTGTGTGTGTGTGTGTTTGTGTGTGTGTTTGCGTGCGTGCGTGCGTGTGAGTGACATCTCCGAGCTTGTTAGATAAACCATATTGTTTAAGAAAAACACACACGAAAAGCTATTTCACCGAGTAAACAAATCTTAGTGTTTACCTTGACCCTCTTGAGGTCAGCCATTTGTTTTGGTGGATCTGCTTTCTCTTTGCATCATCTTTTCAATTTGTAAAAAAAAAAAATAAAAAAAAAAAAAAAAAAATTACAATTAACTAAATACATATTGTTGGACATAAGCGTGTATCGTGCACGCACGTGAACCTACCCCCACCCCGACCCCACTCACCCCACTGCCCAACCGAGCTTTCCCACACTCCTAAATTACAAATTCGACCTAAAAAAAAACCCACCGCAGTTAAATTATCTGGTATCCCCTCCCCCTTCCCATCCATGACAACTCCTCCCCCCCCCCCCAACCTCTCCCCAACTCCCTCTAAACCACCCACAACTGAATTCTGCGACAAGGCTTTATAGCTATGTAATTATAAAAGAGGCTATATCTTACATTCCTGAACTCGGAGATAGTAAAATCAATGTGAGGGTTTTGCCTGGCAGGTATAGAGATTGACCTCTCAACCACCACCATCCCCACCTCCACAGACACCCTCGCCCCCCCCCCCCCCCTTTCCGTCCCATTTTTGCACATCCTCATACCTTTACATTAGTGTCACTGATAATCTTAACCAAATAAGGCAGAGCGCTGTCTCGAGATTTGATATATACTAAGGAAAGCCTAAGCTCTGTAAATGCATACTACATGTGTAATAAAGTAAATGAGAGTTATTCGGAACCATTATCCTGGCACCCGAGAGAATAACAAGCATTGAAATGAACAAGCGACTTTCATCCTCATTTTCATCATTATTGTCACTGATTTGTCATCCTTACCATCAAAGGTTGTGTCCGCTTTGGACACGTGCAACGTGTCATTCACTCACGCACCACGAGTGTGTCGACACCAAATGGTAATCCAAGTCTTCACGAAGCGATGGGAATACTAGACATTTGGCTGTATCCAACACAGAAAATACCACATTGTATCCAGCAAGAATTCCGATGCTCTGTCCATGATCAGGTTATCCACGAGATCTTCTCAGGTTATATCCACACCATAAGTAATCCCAAGACCAAATCCAATCAGAACACGTCCAGTTTTCTCTCAAAGACTCATGTTGCTCTTATACTTATCCAAACTGAAGCACTTTGATGAAAATGACTCCCAACACTCCGGTGCTAATACAAGAAGAACAGAAGACTTTCAGGCTGTATCAAGCAGTTTCAAATCTTGTCACGAAGAAAGAACTCCAAACGATTTCACATATTGTTGATTTCAGATGATGTATTCAGCAACATCTCAAAATGCGTTGTTCAGAATTACTCATCCAGTGAACGTCTTCAAAGATTTTGTAATCGTGAGGTGGTCGGTGTTCTTGGCCACGCAAGCAGTTCTGGAACCACCAACAGACAGTTTGACTGATATGTCCCTGACCTAAACACCAAAGAGCTCTTTGTAAACAGCGTCTCTATCTTGGTGTGCAGATTTTGTTTCGGCAATCGTAATCCAAAGATCCTTCTGTGTAGAGGGACATCACATCTTAGCAGCTATAATCTAACATTGTCGCAAGTCATCTTTTACACCAGGATTGTTTTTCTTTTGAAAGTGGCACCAATATAAAGCATTCCTGGCTTAGTAAAAACGTGTTAACCAAACCTAAACTAATGTTCATCGAGTATCACCGTTTTCGTCACAAACTCACTTTGTCTGATCGTTGCCACTACTAGTAATCACAACACATTCTTTTATTTTGTTTAAACTGCCAGTGGGATCGTTGCAAATAAACACTGATTCTTTATTGTTATTTTAATTGTATCTTTACGTTTTGGTTGTTCCAGAAAACACACACTGCTTGTGCTCTTCCATTCTATTTTAAACATAACAAGCGAGAAAAAAATCACTAGAACAAGATATTATGTTGGTAATGTCATTTGTCACACAAAAAAGACAAGTTTGCCTTTTGTCACTAGCATATTCATATCCACCATGCACGCAGCGTCCTTCCCGTTTATGCCTTTCCCGGTTATAAACGCGCAGCCTGAAAGATTTGGCAATCAGTAAACTCAATCTTCACCGAAAAAATATTACTGCCAACTCGGTAAATCAAACAGTGCCTCTGTTGTTACTGCTAGAACCAAGCTAGAAGGACTTCAACACACATATTTCTTTTGAACAAAAAGAAGACACACCACTAACCAGGTTAGGTACTTGTTTTGATCAATATTTCGGCATATAAACTCCTTCGTCTGGATGGTATGAAAGCAGGGTTCGACACTAGCGGGGGCGGGGGGCGGAACGCCCCAGAGTTTTGTGTTCCGCCCCAAACATTGCTGAAGCTTGGGGCCCACTCCGCCCCAGGATAAATTCCAACAATGACAAACCAAAAAATCTAATGCCAGAGGCAATCACTAAAAATCGCCAGTCAAAGTCGTCACTGAAATTTGCGTTACGATCAATGCCGCAGTCAAGAAAAAAACCATTGAAATCGTCCAAGGACAATGCCGCAAGGGAAATAACTCCCAGATTGTGCTCTTTAGCGCGAGAGATAAGTATCGCCTTCAAATGCCAAACGCAAAATGTGGCGACACATCCCTGGTGTAAAAAGACATGGAAATGAAGAACAGGTTGGTGAAAAACAAAACAAGTCGCGTAAGGCGAAAATACAATATTTAGTCAAGTAGCTGTCGAACTCACAGAATGAAACTGAACGCAATGCACGCTAAGAAGGATAGCACGCTTTTCTGTACCTCTCTTTGTTTTAACTTTCTGAGCGTGTTTTTAATCCAAACATATCATATCTATATGTTTTTGGAATCAGGAACCGACAAGGAATAAGATGAAAGTGTTTTTAAATTGATTTGGACAATTTAATTTTGATAATAATTTTTATATATTTAATTTTCAGAGCTTGGTTTTAATCCGAATATAACATATTTATATGTTTTTGGAATCAGCAAATGATGTAGATAAAGATAAACGTAAATTTGGATCGTTTTATAAATTTTTATTTTTTTTTACAATTTTCAGATTTTTAATGACCAAAGTCATTAATTAATTTTTAAGCCACCAAGCTGAAATGCAATACCGAACCCCGGGCTTCGTCGAAGATTACTTGACCAAAATTTCAACCAATTTGGTTGAAAAATGAGGGCGTGACAGTGCCGCCTCAACTTTCACGAAAAGCCGGATATGACGTCATCAAAGACATTTATCAAAAAAATGAAAAAAACGTATGGGGATTTCATACCCAGGAACTCTCATGTCAAATTTCATAAAGATCGGTCCAGTAGTTTAGTCTGAATCGCTCTACACACACACACACACACACACACAGACACACACACACACACACACACGCACATACACCACGACCCTCGTTTCGATTCCCCCTCGATGTTAAAATATTTAGTCAAAACTTGACTAAATATAAAAAGGAGACCGATGCAGCCAAAAGCGCGAAGCGCTGTCGTAATTTCAATGTCAAATGGTTGAAAGATTTTTTCTGGCTTCAGTACGACGAAGAAAAACAGACAATGCATTGCCCGCCCGTGCAGATCTTATGGCGCAGAACCACTTGAAAAAAGTGGGGATTCTGATATATATACTTAGCATGAATAAGAGTGGGCCCCAGATTTTTTTTTTCCGCCCCAGCAATTTCCATCTCTGGGGCCAGTGTGGCCCCAGGCCAAATAAGTTAGTGTCGACCCCTGGAAAGTACGGAATTTCTTTTGATTATAAAACTCCCACCTTGAAAAAAGGTTGCCCTTATTGGTATTGCCAGAAAACAATGTATGTTTATAGATATCAAAGCGATCTAGTTGAATCAAGTACTCGCTTCGTTTCAAGATTGTAGAGCCAGCAAACAACGAATGTCCACTACACACAACGTCATCACAGTTATAGAACTCACACGTTCTTAATTATCTTTGCCATTATCACTCAACTAAACACATTGTGTGTGTAAACTCAAGTTTTGGTTTCGCAAATACACTTCATCTGTCTCTATGGATTGTATATCGATGTCTCTCAACGAATGTCCAACCCAAACAGCATCCTCTTTGCTTCATAGATCACACATATATGTGGCATTACCACTCACCAAAATGCATTCTCTGTTGAACAATATCCCTGGACTCGTGTTTTCAGTGTGAATAACTAAATTGTCAACGCGTGTCACGTTCGGCGAGAGATTTATTTCTCAGAGTCAACTTTGTGTGCAGACTCTCCTCGGTGTCCGAACACCCCTGTGTGTACACGCAAGCACAAGACCAAGTGCGCACGAAAAAGATCCTGTAATCCATGTCAGAGTTCGGTGGGTTATAGAAACACGAAAATACCCAGCATGCTTCCTCCGAAAACGGCGTATGGCTGCCTAAATGGCGGGGTAAAAAACGGTCATACACGTACAATTCCACTCGTGCAAAAATCACGAGTGTACGTGGGAGTTTCAGCCCACGAACGCAGAAGAAGAAGAAGAAGAAGTCAACGCGTGTCGACCAAACACAGCATCCTTCTCGTTATGAATCTCACATGTTCAGCATTACCACTCACCAACGTGCATTCTCTGTTTAACAATATGGACTCGTATTTTCAGTTTGAAGAACTAAGTTTTCAACGCGTGTCGACCAAACACAGCATCCTTCTTGTTACATACCTCACATCTTTGACATTACCACTCACCAACTTGACTGTATTCACTTCAATATCCTTGCAACCCCTCGTGTTTTCAGTTTGAAGAACTAAGTTTCCAACGAGTGTCGACCAAACACAGCATCCTTCTTGTTACATAGCTCATATCGTTAACATTACCACTCACCAACATGCATTCTGTGTTTAACAATATCCCAGGACTCGTGTTTTCAGTTTGAAGAACTAAGTTTTCATCGAGTGTCGACCAAAAACAGCGTTCTCCTTATTAACAATATCCCTGCACTCGCGTGTTTTCAGTTTGAAGAACTAAGTTTTCAACGCGTGTCGACCAAACACAACATCCTGTTTGTTACATAGCTCACATATTTGGCATTACCACTCACCAAATCAGAGTCTGCATGTGTTTAACAATATCCAAGGACTCGTGTTTTGAGTTTGAAGAACTAAGTTTTCAACGAGTGTTGACCACACACAGCATCCTTCTCGTCATAAAACCCACAGCCTCTGTGAAGCAGGGCGACAGAGAGGACTGAGTTCTATACACGGACCGTGAGAGAAGTTGTGAAAGCGATGATGCATCTCTGTCATTAAAGGTTACTAATGTTTTGGGTGATAAACGATGATAGCCGGAGGGGAAACTGGAGGGACGATTCATTTATCACCCTGGGCGATACAAAACTTTATCACCCTCGCCTCATCATCATCTTCTCGTCCGAAATTTTTCATTCTCGCTAATTATTGTGGAGAGGCGGGTTTGAAAGGAGAGAAGTGGGGGTCGGCTCGTGAAAGTGAAAGGAGGAAAAAACATTTATCTTCTTTTTCACTGGGGTTCTATACAGACTTTTGTTTGAAAAGGGAAAGTGATGTGGGTGTATGGGGGTGAAGGGGGGAGGAAGGGGGAGATAGTGGGGACCGGCATGAATGATTATGTGGGAATGGGGGTGGGGGGATTAAGGACTACGAATACTGAAGGTCAGGGTTTGATAAATGCTCTCTAATGTATTCAACTCTGTGAACCCTTACCCCACCCCCCAAACTCGCAACCACCCCCACCGCCAGGGTCCAAACCCTTTTCTTTCGATTTGTCATTTCACAATACCATGTACGGGTTAGGAAGTTGACAATTGACATTCTAAAAAGAAAGCATTGACCTATTTTCACCCATCCTCATCTCCGCCATCACCTTTTTACCACAGTATTCAAACGAAAGCTAGCGATGTTGATGACTGCAAGGTCAGGATATAAAACGGAGAGAGCATAGGGATCGCTTGGTGTAACGTTTAGCCACAACTCGCATGTTTTTTTCTTTTTACTTTGGCATTTAGACAAAAAAGGCCATCTTACACCGACCACAGGCGGAAGGTATCGTCCACTGGACTACTACTATCACAGAAAGACTACAAGGTCTGTCACTCACCTTCGAGTCTTCTGTGTTCTTGGAGTCGCTTCCTGGGGGAAAATATTGTTCAAGACGGTTTGCCTCTTCCTACAGTCTGTGTAAGGTCAAATAAATACAGTTGAATGATTGTTTGAACTGTATGTACCTTTAATTTTCAGCTTCCGTCCGCTGCAGGTTGTTTTTAACCATCATTTGGACGAATCTTCGTTTGCGAGCCGCTAATATCCACTTTGCGTCAAATCATGCATCCGCACCGAATATGCATACCAGCGCTCATTGGTCTAAAACATATGTAAATATTGTGCAGCAAAGGGAAGCTACCCACGGGAGTTTTCACTTTCGGTATTAGTGAAGAACCGTTTGCCACTTCATTCAAAATGAGGAAAACGTTGTTTTTTTGGTAAGTACTGAATTTATGAATGAACAAGAAACGAGCGAAAAACTAAATTGTTTCGTTTTATAAAATTAGCTGAAAGTAAACATTATTTTTTCAAAATAATATGTAGATATAGTGTGTTGATGCATGTGTTTTTTGTGTTTAATGTTATCGCTGTTACTGTTGTTAGTGTTATTCGCAATCTGCATCATGCATGACACGACTAATGATATCTTTGTCGCTAAAACGGCCATCCATAATCCCAGCGAATTTGTGGATTGTGGTGCCGCTCAGCTGACTGGCTGCAATACCTGTTGTTGCCGTGATGCGGACTGTTTTTCCTGTTTGTTCCAGTTGACATTTTATTTGTTTAACTAAAGTAGACTTTCCTGTGCCGGCTTGACCTAACAAACAAAAAGTATGCCCCCCAAGAGCAGCTTGGATAACGTTGGCCTCTGCCATATCGTTGCCACTCTTCGTTGCACGAACGGAACCGATGCAGACGATTTCAGTCGACCAATGAAAATAATCATCGAATATCCTGTTATTAACCAATGAGCGCTGGTATGCATATTTGATGCGGATGTATGATTTGACGCAAAGTGGATATTAGCGGCTCGCAAACAAAGATTCGTCCAAATGATGGTTAAAAACAACATGCAACGGACGGAAGCTGAAAATTAAAGGTACACACAGTTCAAACAATCATTCAACTGTATTTATTTGACCTTACACAGACTGTAGGAAGAGGCAAACCGTCTTGAACAATAGTTTTCCCCAGAAAGCGACTCCAAGAACACAGAAGACTCGAAGGTGAGTGGCGTACCTTGTAGTCTTTCTGTGATAGTAGTAGTCCAGTGGACGATACCTTCCGCCTGTGCACCGACCAGTGCATTTCTATTAGAATAAACATCCGCCATTTTTTCTGCGTAAACGTTCCCAGAATCCGTGTCTGCCACTAATCGACGTCACGAGCAAGGCCGATGAGCTCAAATGGAGCAGAGCCAAACACTGTGACACTTGAGAATTTCACCAGAATCTCGACAACCTGTTTAATCAACGAACAGATAGCTGAGCCACGCAGGTTAGAAACATGTCACCTGTAACCCAAATCTAAACTATCCAATCTCCGATGTGCTGGCCAACACAAACATGCTTTTTTATAAATGTGGCCGAAATCTGCGCATTACCATACGACCCATTCCAGCTTTCGCTCAGATTTCCCCGACCACTGATAACAGCTAGTGCATGATACCCAGGTTGATGTTGTATCTCTCGTCTTGTGCGTTCAGTCTGTATGTGCGTTTTCGCGGTATCCAAATATCACCAGAAACGTGAACGAAATTAGACATGATGCAATCCATGGAATGCTATTTTTGTATATTTTCGTCTATTTACCTTTTTGATTTGCAACTACCAGTAACATTGCAGTGCGAGCCATTAAGCGCCTGTTGCATGCTGGTGCCTTTGTAAATTTGAATACAGCCTTTTTTTGTCAAGACTGTTCAAGGCATCTTCATTGTACACGAATAATACACATGGAATAATTCATCTCTCTGAAAAACATCAGAACTTAAAGGACCTTATCGTATCAAATAAAGTTGTTCAACTATTAGGCATATTCTCCACACAGCTCACCCAAAAACAAACCGTGATCTTAGAGACACTCTTGGGCAGGTAAAACAGAGTCTGAAGACCCTACAATACCGACCTTTCTGGCAAAATTCACCGTCTAATAAAAAGGCACCCTCATATAACTAAGGGGACCATTGAGTATCTCCGAAACAAATCTGACATAATAGAAGCATATCTCATTCATAGCTTATATCGCAACACATGCCATCCTCCCAAATCCTCCACCAACATTCACAAGGACTCCGTCTGTAAAACAATGTGATTCTCCAGACGAACCACATCCATTTCTGAAACAAACCCACTAGTACACACTAGTACACAATAGTACACACTAGTACACACTAGTACACAATAGGAAGCCGTCTCAGTGGGAAAATCGAAAGGATCCGACTGCATAATTATGAGAAACACTCCGAAGCTGGTACCACAAGATGTTAAGGCATCATATTTGTGCATCTAATATCAGTAGATTGCTGAAGAAGATATACTTTACCGCACATTCCAAAAGATTGCCAAGGAATATCTTCTGCACAAGTGATATATACCGCAAGGTGGGCGATATGGATCCTCTGAAGCTGTTACCACATGAATGTTAAGCATACATTTCTGTATCTTATATCAGTAGATTGCTGCAGAAGATCTCCTTCGCAGCACATTCCAGAAGATTACCAAGGCATATCTTCTGCACAAGTGATACTCCAAGGTCGGCGATATGCATCCTCTGAAGCTGGTAACACATGCTTTTTAAACATGTATTTGTGCATATAATATCAGTAGACTACTGCAGAAGACATCCCTTACCGCACATTCCAGAAGATTGCAGAGGCATATCTTCTGCACAAGTTATACTGCAAGGTGGGCGATATGCATCCTCTGAAGCTGGTGCCACATGCATTTTAGGCACATAATGAAGTATCGAATATCAGTAGAATGCTGCAACAGATCTCATTTACCGTGAATTCCAGAAGAATACCAAGGCATATCTTATGCACAATTGATACTGCATGGTCGGCGATATAAGCATCCTCCTCATAGTCGATAGCTGTATAGTTTCTTGAAGCACATCTTCTCCACAAACATATAAAGCACAAGAAGACCTGGTCCTTACAATTCAACAGAATCGACTACAACACAACAATGACAACCACCACGGACACAAACAAGAACGTGCCGACATGGACAGCGTCAGTAAAAGTGTGTGAGAGGTACTGAGATACTATCTCACAGGCGTCTTATAGTTATACACATACACAGAGACGGTAGGAGACGAGAAGAGAGTGAGAGAATTAGTGGCAATGCATCTTTTTCTACAATTAGCGCGGCAGGTTGACACAGGGGGACCCTCATTTATTATATTAATTCATCATAGAGTGTCGAGGCGGCGGTACAGGGGGATACAGCCATGAAGAATGACCCTTCCCCATTTTCGACGGGGCCGGGAGTCCATACACACACAATGGAGAAATGGTCTAGTGCTAAGCCCAGTGTTAGCGGGGGTAGAGAGAGTGAGTTAGAGTAATTGTTATTTGTGTGTAGTGGTTGGTGTTAGGGAATTGTGTTGATAATAGGGCACACATGGTGGTGGCGTTGATGAAATTATATTGATGACATTGGGGAAATGTTGAATTTGTGAAAGCGAGGCGCTGGTCAGGGTGACACGAGAGAGAGGGAGAAAGAGAGAGAGAGGGAGAGAGAGAGAGAGAGAGAGAGAGAGAGAGAGAGAGAGAGAGAGAGAGAGAGAGAGAGAGAGAGAGAGGAAGAGAGAGAGAGGGAGAGTGAGAGGGAGAGAGAGAGAGAGGGAGAGAGAGAGAGGAAGAGAGAGAGAGAGGGAGAGAGGGAGAGAGAGAAGGAGAGAGAGAGAGAGAGAGAGAGGGAGAGAGAGATAGAGATAGAAAGAGATAGAGACTGTCTGTCTGTCTGTCTGTCTGTCTGTCTGTCTGTCTGTCTGTGTCTGTGTTTACGCATGTGTTTGTGTGCGTGCATACGTGCGTTAGTGCATTCTTACGTTTTTGCTAAGCTTGTTTGTGTGCGCGTATTTTGAGAGTAAGAGACAGAGACAGAGTCAGATAGACACAGACACACATAGAGAGGGACAGCGACAGAGAGAGGGAAGGAGGGAGGTAGCGAACGGCGAACAGACACACATAGAGAGGGACAGCGACAGAGAGAGGGAAGGAGGGAGGTAGCGAACGGCGAACAGACAAACATAGAGAGGGACAGCGACAGAGAGAGGGAAGGAGGGAGGTAGCGAACGGCGAACAGACAAACATAGAGAGGGACAGCGACAGAGAGAGGGAGGGAGGGAGGTAGCGAACGGCGAACAGACACACATAGAGAGGGACAGCGACAGAGAGAGGGAAGGAGGGAGGTAGCGAACGGCGAACAGACACACATAGAGAGGGAC
>NW_027127489.1:5000-21756 GCF_037325665.1 Littorina saxatilis | reverse complement strand
AAGCCATACAAACGTGACCATCAACTCTTACAAATAAATTCCTTCCCGTGTAATCTAGCTTGTGGTACAGGAAAGACCCATCAAGGTTTGAAGCATCCTTTCCCTTGGCTCATGCCAAACATCTTTAGCCCGGCTGCTGTCTCAGCAGAACATGATTTTTTGTATGAACTATTTCGAGAAATTATCAACTGTTTCCGCTTAACAGCCTTTACTCTTAAGGTTCCTATTCATGAAACCGATTTGATTCACCATGTCCGATCCGGACAGACTTTTACCGTGAATAACACGATCCCTCTGACCCGACATATGCCAAAAAGCTAAATTTCGGACAGCTTCCTATGCAGAATGAGACCTTTTTTAAGAAAACATTAATTTTCGAAAGATCGATTAGCAACTATTATAAACATTTCATGCAGAACAAAATCTATTCTGCAAGGAGCGCTCAAGATGTCGATTACTTGTGTGCGTACAAGAGGAAGGATGGTCTTATAATATGTAAAAACCGTGCCAGATCTCAGATGTCGAGGCATATTGTTTACACAACAAGAAAAGCAAATGCTTTGCACACGACTCGCCTTCGTTACCCCTGCCCCTCCCTGAACCACCTTAACCTTAGAGGACGCCCTCACTACCTATGACCCCATCCCCCCCTTCCAAAAACAACAAGAAGGGCAAAGCCCATACGACTCACATGCTTGACCTTGACCTTTACATGACCTTGACCTTCAGGGTCAAGGTCAAATAACTAAACCTAGCAATGACATCGTACACTAAGAACTGCTTTACACATTTTTCCTACCAAAATACATGTGACCCAAGGTCAAGGTCATCCAAGGTCATGCAACACAAAGCTGTTAATTCAAGACATAGGAAGTACAATGGTGCTTATTGGCTCTTTCTACCATGAGATATGGTCACTTTAAGTGGTTCACTACCTTATTTTGGTCACATTTCATAAGGGTCAAAGTGACCTTGACCTTGATCATATGTGACCAAATGTGTCTCATGATGAAAGCATAACATGTGCCCCACATAATTTTTAAGTTTGAAACAGTTATCTTCCATAGTTCAGGGTCAAGATCACTTCAAAATATGTATACAATCCAACTTTGAAGAGCTCCTGTGACCTTGACCTTGAAGCAAGGTAAACCAAACTGGTATCAAAAGATGGGGCTTACTTTGCCCTATATATCATATATAGGTGAGGTATTGAATCTCAAAAACTTCAGAGAAAATGGGAAAAATGTGAAAAATAGCTGTTTTTTATGCAACATTTATGGCCCCTGCGACCTTGACCTTGAAGCAAGGTCAAGATGCTATGTATGTTTTTTGGGGCCTTGTCATCATACACCATCTTGCCAAATTTGGTACTGATAGACTGAATAGTGTCCAAGAAATATCCAACGTTAAAGTTTTCCGGACGGACGGACGGACGGACGGACGGACGACTCGGGTGAGTACATAGACTCACTTTTGCTTCGCATGTGAGTCAAAAAAGCTGTTTCAGCTTCATAAAATAAATACTCCGTCACGGCGGAGGGCTGACCGTGCACCCAAAAGCGGACTCTACCAAATGGGTATTTTTTGAAAGCTTGGGACCTGCCAAACATAAAAATCGATGTTAACAAGGAATATTCAAGGGCGCACTTTCTCTTCTCAGTCAAAATTCAACTATACCCTGAAGAGTGATGGACGAGCATTTCAGACGCTTGCCTCTGAAAAAAGAAGTTCTCAGCCAAATTACGAACTCAAACTGGTACGTTTTACATATAAATGTGTTAGTTGGTATCTTTTGATTATCACAAAACAATTTGCGACTGCTTTGGCCGAGGATGCTGGTGACAGTATCATTATTATGAACCCTACCCTAAATCCAGGAAAGACGTCGTCCAAAATGTAGGTAAGTTTTGATTAAAAATAAATTCACACAAGACTAGTATTGTTGTTTGGCTTCAATGGATATATTTTCGTCAAGTATGATGTCTTTACATAATATCTGTAAAATATGAATGGATTTGAACCATATACTATGTCACTGAGACCTTCCAATCTTCCTAACCCCCAGCCCAGTAAAGCGTGCGAGACGTTTCCTGAACAAATGTCGCTTTGTGGTGCGAGTTCAGTGTGACATGATTAGTTTCCAGAACCCCATTTCTGACTTTCAAAGTTTATCTACATACATTTAGCAATGCACGAGCAAAATATGACAACTTAATGGTGCCTTTTGGTTTAATGCTGTGGTAAAATTGCTAGTGATAGTGTTTACAGCTTGAAACAAAACATAACAGATGGGAATAGTCTTCCTCAATCTGGTTCAGAGCATAATGTATTTCTATTTTCAGAGGTAGCATTATTTCTGATAAGAGCTAGAGCCAATATAATGATGCTGAATATTTGAAAAATGAACTTTGTGACTCATCTGAGTAGCAAGAGAGCCTTCGTGATCGTCAGCGTAAGGCTGGCTGTCTTCAAGGCAATTCCTAGATGAACAACTTAACACTGCGTTCGATTATTCGCCCGTTTCTTAAGCTAGAGCTTTAAGACTTTACACGCGTCTAGGGGTACATGTACGCTTTACAATACGTAAAATATAGTTGACTCTCGCGTTATTTAAAGGTCACAACAAGGTCATTACCAGGCAAAAACGAGGGAAAACCGAGGGAAAGTACCATTTTCTGCAACTGTTTGCAAGAAAAAGGTTTCAAATTCAATTGTTTCCTGGGATTAACGCATGACATGACAATCATCCGATTATCAGACATCAATTGTGGAGGTCACGACAAGGTCATTACCGGGTAAAAACGAGGGAAACCCGAGGGAAAATACCATTTTCTGCAACTTGTGTGTAAGTAAAAGTAAGTAAGGTCACAACAAGGTCATTACCAGGCAAAAACGAGGGAAAACCGAGGGAAAGTACCATTTTCTGCAACTGTTTGCAAGAAAAAGGTTTCAAATTCAATTGTTTCCTGGGATTAACGCATGACATGACAATCATCCGATTATCAGACATCAATTGTGGAGGTCACGACAAGGTCATTACCGGGTAAAAACGAGGGAAACCCGAGGGAAAATACCATTTTCTGCAACTTGTGTGTAAGTAAAAGCTTTCAAACTCCATCTTCTTCTGGTATTGGCGCATCTCTAGGCATGACAATCATCTGATTAACAGTCCTCAATTTTCAAGGTCACAACAAGGTCATTACCAGATAGAACCGAGAGAAAACCAAGGGAAAATACCATTTTCTATAACTTTTTTGTAAGTAAGAGCTTATAAACTCCATCTTCTTCTGGGATTAGCGCTGATTTCAATGACCCTGAAGTCCGAGGAAAGTTTTCTTGACCCATGCCTACTTTGAAGGTCATGACAAGGTCAAATTTACACGTTTTCTTTTTGGGAATATCTTTTACGGTCAAATAAAATACTTTCTGGACGTCAGCTATTTTCGAAGCGAAAGCTTAATTACGTCTTGGGATTTATGAGACATAACGCAAATATTGTTGACTCTCGTAATATTTAAAGGTCACACAACAAGGTCATCACCAGGTAAAACTGAAGAAAAACCGAGGGAAAGTACCATTTTCTGCAACTGTTTGTAAGAATGAACTTTCAAATTCAATTGTTTCCTGGGATTAGCGCATCTCTAGACATGACAATCATCTGATTAACAGTCATGAATTGTGGAGGTCACGACAAGGTCATTACCGGGGAAAACCGAGGGAAAATACCATTTTCTGCAACTTGTGTGTAAGTAAATGCTTTCAAACTCCATCTTCTTCTAGTATTGGCGCATCTCTAGACATGACAATCATCTGATTAACAGTCCTCAATTTTCAAGGTCATAACAAGGTCATTACCAGATAAAACCGATGGAAAACCGAGGGAAAATACCATTTTCTGCAACTTTTTTGTAAGTAAGAGCTTATAAACTCCATCTTCTTCTTGGATTAGCGCTGATTTCAATGACCCTGAAGTCCTTGGAAAGTTTTCTTGACCCATGCAATGTTTGAAGGTCATGACAAGGATGGGATTTTACACACGTCTAGGGCATTATACGACATGAAACAAATATTGTTGACTCTCGTAATATTTAAAGGTCACACAACAAGGTCATTACTGGGTAAAACGACGGAAAATATATCAACTTTATGACTCGTCTGAGTGCCAGGACAGCCGGTGTGATCCTCAGAGTCAGGCTTGCAGACCGCAAGGCTATCGGTAGATGAACACCTTAACATTGACTTTTTCTTCTCTCTCCCCTTCTCTTCTACCCCTATTACATCCAGCCCCGCCCACCCCCCTAGATCCCCTGTGGGCGAAGGAAGATGTCATGAATCTGCCTCAACAGCTTTAGCTTAGAAAATAGCCGAACACAAATAGAAAACGTGTAAACTTGACCTTGTCGTGACCTCCACAATTGATGTCTGATAATCGGATGATTGTCATGTCTAGAGATGCGTTAATCCCCCCAAAATAATTGAATTTGAAAGCTTTTTCTAACAAACAGTTGCAGAAAATGGTACTTTCCGTCGGTTTTCCCTCGTTTTTGCCTGGTAATGACCTTGTTGTGACCTTTAAATAACGCGAGAGTCAACTATATTGTATGTATTGTTAAGCGTTCATGTAGCCCTAGACGCGTGTAAAGTTTCAAAGCTCTAGCTTAAGAAACGGGCGAATAATCGAACGCAGTGTTAAGTTGTTCATCTAGGAATTGCCTTGAAGACAGCCAGCCTTACGCTGACGATCACGAAGGCTCTTCTGCTACTCAGATGAGTCACAAAGTTCATTTTTCAAATATTCAGCATCATTATATTGGCTCTAGCTCTTATCAGAAATAATGCTACCTCTGAAAATAGAAATACATTATGCTCTGAACCAGATTGAGGAAGACTATTCCCCTCTGTTATGTTTTGTTTCAAGCTGTAAACACTATCACTAGGATTTTTTACCATAGCATTAAACCAAAAGGCACCATTAAGTTGTCATATTTTGCTCGTGCATTGCTAAATGTATGTAGATAAACTTCGAAAGTCAGAAATGGGGTTCTGGAAACTAATCATGTCACACTGAACTCGCACCACAAAGCGACATTTGTTCAGGAAACGTCTCGCACGCTTTACTGGGCTGGGGGTTAGGAAGATTGGAAGGTCTCAGTGACATAGTATATGGTTCAAATCCATTCATATTTTAGAGATATTATGTAAAGACATCATACTTGACGAAAATATATCCATTGAAGCCAAACAACAATACTGCTATACTGAATGAAAGAGTGTGACATGAAGTTCTTGTACATCATTGTAAAGAGTGTGAATGACGTTTTAGTTTAGATGTCAAGCGCTTAGAGCAAGCCTTTTTAACGAAAGTTTTTGATTTAGCGCTATATAAATGTTCTTATTATTATTATTATTATTATTAATACTAGTCTTGTGTGAATTTATTTTTAATCAAAACTTACCTACATTTTGGACGACGTCTTTCCTGGATTTAGGGTAGGGTTCATAATAATGATACTGTCACCAGCATCCTCGGCCAAAGCAGTCGCAAATTGTTTTGTGATAATCAAAAGATACCAACTCACACATTTATATGTAAAACGTACCAGTTTGAGTTCGTAATTTGGCTGAGAACTTCTTTTTTCAGAGGCAAGCGTCTGAAATGCTCGTGCATCACTCTTCAGGGTATAGTTGAATTTTGACTGAAAAGAGAAAGTGCGCCCTTGAATATTTCTTGTTAACATCGATTTTTATGTTCGGCAGGCCCCAAGCTTTCAAAAAATACCCATTTGGTTGAGTCCGCTTTTGGGTGCACGGTCAGCCCTCCGCCGTGACGGAGTAAAAGAGAACTCTTATGTAACCTGTTTCAATCCATTTACTTATTCAACCTCAAGAATATTTCACATATTTAAACTGGCACAACCCACAACCTCCTCCCCACTACCATCACTAGCCTGACATACTCTTCAACATCCACCAAATTTTGAAAAGAATATATCCTTTTATTTTTTTACAAGAATCATAATCATTAGACATTACTAATTTTTTGACCAAATTGAGTCTTGATTAGCCCAGAATTATTTTTTTTTTACCCAGACACTTGTGTGACCTCATTTCTGGCACTATGGCGTCATATGATGTCATCACCAATAGTCTACCAATGACGTCATAGCTTAAGGGGGGGGGGGGGTTAAGACTTATATCCTTTGTAGCTCAGTGGACATTTTCAGTGGTGAAAATCTTTTCCAGCAAACTGTCTGCTGATTATCAACACCTACAATGGTGTACAATTTGGAGGCTATTGCTCCTATAATAACGGAGAAACTTTCAACGTAAAGTTTTTGCGAACATGACACCGCTGTGACCCCAAAATGTGATGTTGACAGACTATTAAACCCTTGAAGTGTTCAAAGATTCAAAGCTCCATCTTCAAAAACACCTGAAACAACCTCAACGTCAAGTTTTTATGAAACGAACATGACCCCGCTGTGACCCCGTGAGATCATCAAACCCTAAAAGTGTGCAAAGTTTCAGATGTCTAGCTTAAAAAACATCCGATATAACCTCAACGTTCAGGTTTTTTTCACAGACAAACGGCCGGGCGGACATGGGGACGCACATATATGAATCCTAATACTCACCATTCCCTCAGGTGAGTCTAAAAGGGTTGTGCCTTTAGGCACGAGGATTTTGCACTCACAATATACAGGCTGGCCAATGATCTGCACTTCACACAGATTGAGCCTCACTCCCGGGGGAGCTACAATAGAAACGTAAACGCCCACAATGGGCGCATTTTTGCAGGTGAAATTCTTGTTGGTGTTTGTCGGGAACGCCCCTTGGAAATGGTCACACAACGTCCAGTTGTTGGATATCCGGCCCAATCTCTCGGCGCTTTCGTACACCAAGATGGAGAGCTCGTTCATATCACCTGCCGAAGATCAGAATTTGATTTGTGGCTTGATATAGTTTAATTTGCAACTGTTGTAGATGATAACACCTTTGCAGTCAGGTTGTAATCTACCAATTTTGACCTCAACCAAAAAGACAAGTCGCGTAAGGCGAAATTACAACATTTAGTCAATCTGTCAAACCTACACACGCACTGCATTTTTTTCCCCAAGATAAAACAGCTTCGTCAATCCCTGCAGCAAGGAAGTCGCTCACTTATCCCGTGCAACACGAAGTGAAACTGACATGCAAGAATAGCGTATTGCGGTAAGAAGGAAAGCGCGCTTTTTCTGTATTCTTTTTAACTTTCTGAGCTTGTTTTAAGTACAACATAATTATATCTATATATGTTTTTGAAATCAGGAAATGATAAAGAATAAAATGAAATCTTTTTAGGATTGATTTCTTAAGCTATAATCGTAGTACTTATTAACCTATTTTCGTTAACTGCGATCACATTGAGTAAACATGACATACACTGCACTGAGCACAACAAGTTAAGGATATAATAAATATATTTTCAGTGGATAGCCCAGATGTAAAACAGCAGTTTTGGGGTCAGAAAGACACTACTACTACTACTACTACTTATAATAGTAATAACAATAATATTAATTGTAATAATAATAATTATTATTATTGTCAGTAAGTACTGGTGTCACATGACTGATGTTGATTGGCTAATGGCGATGCGCTTAAAACTGTTAGCGCACTCTTGGAGTGCGCTAACTTTTCCACAGAGCGTATTCTTCCGCCCTTTGCCTAAGCGAGACTGTACTCTCTTCCTCAGAATTAATTAATGACATGTAGCTTATATTCTCCACAATACCAAATGACCATAAATTTCCTGCGGCTCAATTAAAGCAGAAGTGTTTTTTCTGACAGATTGCATGTGCCTGTGCCATAGTAAAGCCCACTGATCTAAAAATAGAAGCCGCTGTGTCTCATCTCATTATCGACTTGCATAGATTCTTCTTAAATGCCGTGTTAGTGGCATGTAGCTTAGTATCCACCTTACCAAATGATGAGTTAGTATACATTTCCCAGCGGCTAACAGAAAACACAAGTGTTATTCTGATAACGTATCAGCTAGACAAGCATTTGGAAGTCGACTGACTCGATCGACTCTGTCATACGCAGACTACACTGAAATACGACTGCATCAGTTCGAATTATTATTTCAAGGCAACAACAATCGGAATCGAAAACGTGTAGTTTCTTTTTTTCTTTATTTGGTGTTTAACGTCGTTTTCAACCACGAAGGTTATATCGCGACGGGGGAAGGGGGAAGATGGGATAGATATAGAGCCACTTGTCAATTCTTTCTTGTTCACAAAAGCACTAATCAAAAATTTGCTCCAGGGGCTTGCAACGTAGTACAATATATTACCTTACTGGGAGAATGCAAGTTTCCAGTACAAAGTACTTAACATTTCTTACATACTGCTTGACTAAAATCTTTACAAAAATTGACTATATTCTATACAAGAAACACTTAACGAGGGTAAAAGGAGAAACAGAATCCGTTAGTCGCCTCTTACGACATGCTGGGGAGCATCGGGTAAATTCTTTCTCGTCCCAACCAATATGGGACTCCCCCTAACCCGCGGTAGGGTTCAGAACGTTCTTACCATGTATAAGATTAATTACCAGCCTGCCTCATGCGTGCAGACTCAGTACAACGTGACGAGCAATTTTTGTTTTTGAAATGAGACTCAGTGCAGTGGTTCGATTGCCATAGCCAAGCAGACGACATAAATCCCGCTCAGCAAATTAACATGTTGGGCAAATGTGAACGATAAAACGATGGGGATATACTACGTGTAGGGTTCAGAGCATTCTTACCGTTCATATTTAGTACCAGACTCCCCGATGAGCGTAGATACCACACGAGAAACATGCCACATTTATTTTGAAAATGTGCTTACCGTCGACCTTGGCAAGGGGCAAAACTCTGCACAGTCAATCTGTCGAAGCTCGATGAAGGTTTCGAATCGCAAATAACTAAGAGCACAGTCCTTTCTCCGAGTTTAAATGAGGTCTCTATGAAAGATCATCACTTTTTAGCTTAACGCTACACTGGAATTTACCAACAGAAATTAAAACAAGAGTTTGCGTGTGACGAAAGCACGACACACTTGAGACAGCCCACACAAAAGTAGATCTGACACAAACCTGACCACACAGTTACGCCTATCCAAATGCGCGTTGCAAAATGTGCGTTTTGAATCTTCTTTTTTATCTGGCGGTACTGACAATTACAATATCGTTATTGAAACAATCCCAGTGCACTAAGGGATTTATAGAGCAAATCTCGAAAATAATTATTGAACTCAGCGCTATGCGCTTCGTTCAATAATGAATTTTCTCGATTTGCTCTATAAATCCCTTAGTGCACTGGGATGTCTCAATAACTTAAATAATAATAATAATAATAATAATAATGACAGCTTATATAGCGCGAACCACAGTAAACTTTGCTCTCCGCGCTTTACACATTAACTATGGATATAAACATACCATTCAAACATCAAATACATATATACCGAGCAACAAAAGAAACGCGAATTTTCTCCAAAAAAACGTTTAATCACAATTTTAAAATGTCATTTCTCATAAACGTAACATCGAAACGAATCAAAATCACGGTGGTATGTTCCTCGAACACTGTTCTTGGCTATGGCATAGTCTTTTGCTGCCACGGGCAAAGGGAGCCTCTGCAGATGGTCAGTACGGTGTGTGACCCCCATGGACGTTGATGACGGCCTGGCAGCGGCGCCTCATGGAGTGAATAAGTCGGTTGATGGCGTCTCTCGGGATGTTGCACCAGGCATTGATAAGGGCCTGACGCAGTTCTTGGTCCTGGGCGTAACTGGTTGACCTTTCTTTGAAGTTGGTCCCAGAAATGTTCAATAGGATTCAAATCTGGGCTGAGGGCGGGCCAGGCCATGATGTCGATGTTATTGTGCGGGCAAGCGTTGTCTTGCTGCAGAACACAGTTTCTGCGCGCCTGGAAAAAGGGCACAATATGAGGCTGTAGGATCTGGTCAATATAACGCTGTGCTGTGATGCCGTTTCCCCACCAGGACCAAGATTGTTGAAAAACACAGGTCCCAGGGATTGGTTGAGGCCGATTCCACCCCAGACCATGACGTTTGATCCACCCTGGGCATTGTGTTCCATGACGCAGTCACCAGCAAAGCGTTCACCTTTTCTTCGCCACACTCTGACACGCCCATCAACATGACTAATGCAGAAACGGCTCTCATCGGTGAACAGAATGTTTCGCCATTGTCTCCAGTTCCAGTTGATGTGATCCTGGGCCCACTGCTGGCGCGCCATGCGATGTCTCCGAGTGAGGACTGGTCCTCTAGCGGGACGGCAGTTTTGGAGGTCTCGCTCAGCAAGTCTTCAGCGTATTGTCTTGCTACTGATGAGTCTATGGTGGTTCCCGACGGTGTTCCTGGCTGTTTCATTGTCTGTATGGAATCGGTTTCTCAAATGATGCCGCAGGATCTGGCGATCTTGTCTCTGTGTGGTAACGCGAGGTCATCCACTTCGTTGTGTATCAGCAGTGCTTCCAGTGTTGACAAAACGTTGCTGAAGGCGATATTCTGTTGACAGATGCACATTGAAAGCGACTGCTACCGCTTCTGGGTCATCACCAGCCGATAATCGACCCACTGCCCTCTCGCGTTGTTCTGGTGTCAATCTTGGCATCTTGACTCTGTCAAAAGTTAGACTGGCAGTAAGCGTGCCATGGTCTCTTTTTACATTTAGTCAAGTTTTGACTAAATGTTTTAACATAGAGGGGGAATCGAGACGAGGGTCGTGGTGTGTGTGTGTGTGTGTGTGTGTGTGTGTGTGTGTGTGTGTGAGTGTCTGTGTGTGTCTGTGCGTGTGTGTGTGTAGAGCGATTCAGACTAAACTACTGGACCGATCTTTATGAAATTTTACATGAGAGTTCCTGGGTATGAAATCCCCAGATATTTTTTCATTTTTTCGATAAATGTCTTTTATGACGTCATATCCGGCTTTTTGTAAACGTTGAGGTGGCACTGTCACACCTTCATTTTTCAATCAAATTGATTGAAATTTTGGCAAGGCAATCTTCGACGAAGGCCGGACTTCGGTATTGCATTTCAGCATGAAGGCTTAAAAATTAATTAATGACTTTGGTCATTAAAAATCTGAAAATTGTAATTAAAATTATTTTTTTATAAAACGATCCAAA
Organism: Littorina saxatilis; assembly: GCF_037325665.1. Taxonomy (NCBI): domain Eukaryota; kingdom Metazoa; phylum Mollusca; class Gastropoda; order Littorinimorpha; family Littorinidae; genus Littorina; species Littorina saxatilis. Next base: position 10,577 of record NW_027127489.1, on the reverse strand, counting down.
ATTACGTTCATCTTATTCTTCATCATGTTCTGATTCCAAAAACATATACATATGTTATATTCGGATTAAAAACAAGCTCTGGAAATTAAAAATATAAAAAATCTGATTAAAATTAAATTCCCGAAATCGATTTAAAACAATTTCATCTTATTCCTTGTCGGTTCCTGATTCCAAAAACATATAGATATGATATGTTTGGATTAACAACACGCTCAGAAAGTTAAAACGAAGAGAGGTACAGTAAAGCGTGCTATGCAGCACAGCGCAACCGCTAACGCGCTGAACAGGCTCGTCACTTTCACTGCCTTTTGCACTAGCGGCGGACTACGGTCATTGTGAAAAAATGCAGTGCGTTCAGTTTCATTCTGTGAGTTCCACAGCTTGACTAAATGTAGTAATTTCGCCTTATGCGACTTGTTATTACATTTAGTCAAGTTTTGACTAAATGTTTTAACATAGAGGGGGAATCGAGACGAGGGTCGTGGTGTATGTGTGTGTGTGTGTCTGTGTGTGTAGAGCGATTCAGACTATATATGTACTAAACTACTAGACCGATCTTTATGAAATTTGACATGAGAGTTTCTGGGAATGATATCCCCAGACGGTTTTTTTCATTTTTTGCACCTCCAGTGGACCCTTGCCAACAACTGGCGCCACGTTGTCTTCAGCGATGAGTCTTATTTCCTCCTGCAACATCACGACAGCAGGAGGAAGGTGTACAGGAGGCAAGGAGAGCGCTACCACCAGCAGTGCGTAGATGAGGCGCCTCCTCATGGTGGTGGGGGCGTGATGGTGTGGGGGGCCATCACCAACACTAGCAGGAGCCAGCTTGTGGAAGTTCCAGGCCGCCTGAACGCCCAGCACTACGTGCAGGACATTCTGCAGCCACACGCCCTGCCCCTCCTGGCCGCGCCACGGGCTCAGTTCCAGCATGCTAACGCCAGACCCCACACCGCCAGACACACCACAAACTTCCTGGCCGCCAACAACGTGAACACTCTGCCCTGGCCCTCTCTCTCCCCAGATTTGAACCCAATTGAACACACATGGGATGAACTGGGAAGAAGGACTCAATGCGAGAGTTAACGCCCCTCCCAACAGGAGACAACTCTTCCAGGTGATGATGATAATTAGTTTTAAAGCCATATGTACTCGATGACTATACACGCTAATTGCTTTACCAACAGCTGGAGACATGCTAATGCATGCATATGGTCCGCGCATGGCGACATATCGTCATTACATGGTCTTATGGTGCGTTTGACATCGATTATGGGCAAACTACACTTTGTAAACACGGGAGCGCGTACATATGCCTTTAACGTCCTCTTAGAACCATTTGGCCTATCTTGGGATAGGTAGAGTTAATATGCTTTATGTGGGGACAAGACACTGGACAAACATGCAAACAGAGAACACATATGATCGTGTTATATATCTGGAGGTCCTGTTGCGATATTTCGAAATGGGGATGGAAGTAATGATTGTGTACGCGGAATGTGGTTGGACTGGAGCGGTTTTGTAGGCTTATTTGCTTTTTATGTATGTAGAATATGTTTGTATGTGTGGCTGAATAAGTTATAAAAATTAAAAAAAAAAAAAACTCAAATACAATTTCTCTCTGTAAACGGAAGCAGCCAAGATAGTTCTCAATGGCAAATGAAAGTAATTGGTAATGTACGTAACTGCTTGGGGTGCTCTGTGGTCAGGAACAAATGGTTTACGGGAGTCGGATGGTACCTTTAATGATTGATACAGTCCACGTACAGACACGATGACAACTGACACAGTCTACTTACATCCATGCACAGATATATAATAACGATTAATACAGGCTATATAATTCATATACAGACATGATGAAAACTTATGTAGTCTGAACATCTATGTACAGACACACAATGGTAATTAAAGCAGTAAATTTCATACAAGTACTGACCAAGCGTATGGTGTCTGTTCTTGACCAGCAGGTAGTAGATATGGAAAACTCCATAAAGATGTATAGCCCAGACCCTATGGATGAAAGATTGCATTTAACACATAGGAGAAGCCTGCCTGCAGGAAAGAGAATGCTTTTTGTCATCATTTTCACGAGTTTTCATTCACAAGCATCTGGGAAATAAATGTCATGTTCCCCGGGGAATAAATGCCCAGTTACCATAGTTACAGAAAGCAGGTTACATGGATATTCAAAACCAAACCCAATAGAAACGCTCGGGGGTTCATCGGCGCACAGGTAAGAGGGAAAACAAGAGATAAGCGACTCACTCATCTTTGCTTTCTGCTATTCCTTGCTCTCGATTCGTCGCACGTTTAATCCACATATGTATCTGCTAAGAGATGTCACGAACCGAGACAGTGCCGCAAACAAGCAACTCTTCGAAACAGCGGGGCAATCCCATCGCAAGCAAATGCAAAATGTAGGTCATTCTTTGCAATGAAACGCCGCTCGAAGACGCGTACTGCTGGATTCACACACCATTCAGTTAGTCGGAACCTACAGAACTTTTCTTCCTCAAACCTGACAAACTTGTCTCAACATGTCATCAAATTAATACACAGATCTCCTTGACTCGCTTTCACTTGTACTTGTACACACCGGTGACACTGTGACGGTTCCCCTACGCTTTGTGTTCGGTGCCCTGACCCTTTGTGTTCGGTTCCCACTCGGTTCCCACACGCCAAAATTCGCGGACAAAACATCCATTTATGGTAGTATTACGCAATGTTGCTCTCTGAGAATGGTCTTGTTAGATCTGTGAGTGTTTACACTACATGCCTAGGTGCTGTTGGATTGAAGGTTTTTGATATTTTAGCCGTTATTAGGTAGAATGCCTTCCACTTTACTGCAAAACTGCATAATTCGTAGCATCGGCAAGAAATATCCTACCAAAAAATGCCTGCTTGGAACTGTCCGTGGTCCAGCAAAAAGTTCAACATGTCTGTAGCAGACAGCCCAAGTTTCAAGATTGTAGGGCCATCCAAACAGCCGTAATAATAAAAACAACAAAAGTAGTCAGTGAAATTGGCTGTGTTCGGTCCCCCCACACTTTTGTGACGTAGGCGTGACGGTTCCCATAATTCATTGTGTCGGTCCCCACTTTCTGTGTCGGACCCCACTTTCGACCTAATTTCTCTGTGACGGACCCCACAACCAGCCTATTTTGTGTCGGTCCCCACACCTTCTTGGATTTATGACTTGCCGGTTACTTGTATCATTGTATTCATTGAATCTAATTGTCTCGGAGTTATTTTTCAACAAAAACCGGCAAGGCAGCACCTTTTGTGATACCAAGTAGGGGACGGTGGGGCAGGTTGGGACACTTTTTGGCTTTCGTCTCGTAGTTCAAATACAGGAAGAAAAAAACACAATATAAATAGTTCAAAATAAACTTTAATCATTCAAGAACTTAATAAGAAAGAAAAAGGTACATTTTTACGTCATTTTCTTTGAGTAATTAACAGTTAAAGACACCAACTGCAGCTGACCCAACCTGCCCCACTTTGGGGCAGGTTGGGTCACACCTTGGGGCAGGTTAGGTCAATAACTGCAAACATATGTTTGGATAGATAGAATATTGATGTGAAATTGTTTCAAAATCAACACTAAACAATTATGTTATTTCAATTTAAATTAAAGTACATCATAATAGTTTTTTAACATCCATAGAAGGCGGGCATTTAAAAAAAAGAATTATTTGTATCAGCTGACATACTGTAAAAATTACTATAAATCATACCTGAAAAGAAAATCAATGCAATGCAGTGTTTGCAGTTATGATATTGAATGATGCAGTGCCTGAATGATCGATGCCACAACATATCATTAATCAATCAATCAATCAATGACGCTTATATCGCGCATATTCCGTGGGTACAGTTCTAGGCGCTCTGCAGTGATGCCGTGTGAGATGAAATTTTATACGGCCAGTAGATTGCAGCCATTTCGGCGCATATTTACCTTTCACGGCCTATTATTCCAAGTCACACGGGTATAGGTAGACAATTATTAACTGTGCCTAAGCAATTTTGCCAGGAAAGACCCTTTTGTCAATCGTGGGATCTTTAACGTGCACACCCAATGTAGTGTACACGGGGGGAGGGTTCGGACACCGAAGAGAGTCTGCACACAAAGTTGACTCTGAAATAAATTTCCGCCGAACCTGGGATCGAACTCACGCTGACAGCGGCCAACTGAATACAAATCCAGCGCGCTACCAACTGAGCTATATCCCCGCCCCATTATGCCTACTGTTTGGCTGAACTGACAGTCAGTGTGAGGACTGAGTGGATACAGTGGCCCAACCTGCCCCACCCAACCTACCCCACCATGTGTACTTTCGAAGTTTCAATCGCTGCTCATCATTGACAAGCAGCTGACAATTTAAGCTACTGTGAAGAAATAGCTGCTTAATTTCTGAACAACAAGTCACAACTAACAATATCAACGATGAAGAGTCACTAAATCAGTTCTAAAAGTTTCAAGGAGCCAAAAATTTATTTACGTTGTCGAAACGAGAGGCGTATTCCAGACTGCGTTGATCCACACGCGTTGCACCGGTCAAATTTCGCGCCAACAAAAGTTCCGGTTATTCAAAAACAAGCAACGGAAAGAAAACGGAAGAAATATTACGTCTTTGAGCATTTTGTAGGGCTGACTCAACCTGCCCCACGGCCCAACCTGCCCCACCGTCCCCTAAGTCAGATGACATCAGTATGTGTGTGTGTGTGTGTGTGTGTGTGTGAGAGAGAGAGAGAGAGAGAGAGAGAGAGAGAGAGAACGAACGAACGAACGAACGAACCAACTTTATTTTTCGAGGGTAATGGAGTAGATACAGCAAAGATCTTTTTTCATCCAGCCCTCGCCCAAGAGGGAATTAACTAACCAGTGCATAATATTAAAGCAGAAGAAGAAGCAAAGCAAAAACATAAAAACATGGTTATTAAATCAGACAAAGAGGAAAAAAAAATGTTCATAGCATACATGGTCATTGGTAATGGTATACATTAAAACACACACTTTGACACACACGGTCACATGCACACAGACACACACAGACATACATGCACATACAGACACACACGCACACAGACACACGCACACACACATACACACACACACACACACACACACACACACGCACGCACGCACGCACACACACACACACACACACACACACACACACACACACACACACATGTACACATTGTACACATAATCATTAAAAAAAAAAAAAAAAAAAAAAACTTAACTGAAATGAAATGATTATACAAGTAGATCTTCATGTACTTATCAAACAGCAGTACCTGATCGAGGCATTAAGTGCCACACGACGATGAAAGCATATACAAAAAAGTATGTCTTCTAAAACTGGCAACAGAAAGTGGCTGTCTGAGAGAGACTGGTAAACCATTCCACAGAAATGGACCTGAATATGCCAGACTAGTTTTATACAAGTCAATTCTAGGGAGGGGAACATTTAGTTTCTTCGTGCGGCTTGATGAAGTCTCAGTTAATAATATTCTTTTAGTTAAATAGTCTGGTACACGTCCAAGAACTATTTTATGCATAAACCT
>NW_027127488.1:0-1000 GCF_037325665.1 Littorina saxatilis | reverse complement strand
GTGTGCGTGTGTTAGTGTGTATGTATGTGTGTGTGTGTGTGCGTCTGTGTATGCGTGCGTGCGTGCGTGCGTGCGTGCGTGTGTGTGTGTGCGTGCGTGCGTGTGTGTGTGTGTGTATGTGTGTGTGTGTGTGTGTGTGTGTGTGTGTGTGTGTGTGTGTGTGTGTGTGTGTGTGTGTGTGTGTGTGTGTGAGAGTATCCGAAACCAACTAAGACACTAATTAAGGTACCTGTTGGCATAAGCTCAATGACCAGCTTGGGGTACGCGATGTTGGTACAGCCAGCTTTGTTCTCACACACCTGCTTGCACACCGCTGGGTCCACACAACCCACCTCCTCTGTACAGGTAAACAAATGGCCAGATGCGATTCAGTTACACAAAATTAAAACAATTATGAGCACACAAGTTTGTTTCCCCTGTGTTCACAGCAAAATGACTGATTTAAAATAATAATCCACAAGAAGTAACTGTTCACCAGACGCATTGAAAAAAAGGATGCAAAATGGTGCAATCTGGTGCATTCTGAGGATGATCATTACCAGTTTCAGGCAGCAGATGTTGTCACTGATTAATACCCCAAAAATTGAAACTCAATGTAAAATAAAGAAATGCACCATAAATATATTTTTATTTTTTGGCTTGGTTTTTTTTCGGGAAACCCCAGAACCCCCCCCCCCCCCCCCCCTATTCGTCCGCCCCTGGGGTAGAAGTCATGATTATATGCATAAAACAACAGGTCAGATTTGGAAACATCTGAGATCAGAGTGGCGCTGAATAACTTTGCAGAAGTTACTTATGTTGTGGGTAAAATAAGCTGTCATATTGGTAACCAGCCTACTTCAAGACCGGCGGACACACAATTAATTACACAAGCGAATGTGTCCACGAACTTTTCGTTTTTTGTTAACATTTGTTCACGCCAATAGACGATTTCCGAAAATAACTCTGTCGGGTTTGTGTGGGTTGTTGGAAAATGAGCTTTTCTTGCAAAACGGCAGAC
>NW_027127487.1:25000-27797 GCF_037325665.1 Littorina saxatilis | reverse complement strand
ATCAACAAGCGTTCAGAGTCACCAAAATGGCTCCATAATTATTCTTGATTCTTCGCTGCAACGTATTTCATTCCGTTTTGTAGGACACTGATTATATAAAAGTCGTCACGTTCTGTTTATCTACGTCGTTTATGACTGGGGAAAACGTCAGCACCTACATTAACATTACCAACAATTTAAGGGAAGGAACTGTTTACAGTGAATGGTACCACTGTAGACAGATAGAAGTTCATTGCAGGGGTTGTTTCCCTTGGTCAGCAGGACCGTTTACACCGTTAAAAATTCGTGATATCCGTCGGAACTCAAGTGCCGGCACGCAGCCAACGCTAAACACAGGTGTCGGAATTCCAGTTCCGACGCGCAGCGAATGAGTTAAAGGTGACGTTAAAATCTACACGTAAGCGTGCACGTCTTGGCTACACGTATTGATACTGGACCTCGGTGCTCGGCTGCCTGCTGTGGTGATTGTAAAAGAGAGAGAGAGATGGCTAAAACCGACGCATGTGACAATTGAAATTGGAGAGACATGAGCAGGAGAAACATATGATACGTCCATGTTGCACAGTATATAAAAGATGTCATGGTGTGTCCGCTGACATGTCGTTGTTGTTGTCGTTGTCGTTGTTGTTGTTGTTGTAGAATTATATGGCGCTTACAACTAAAGTAGGATTTGTGTAATATGCATATCAATTCTTCTTCTTCTCTTATATAATTTTTATGAGATTTTATGCAAGCTTATAATTATGGTTTTAATTATTTGTTTCAAATGGTACGTGTTCCGGCAAGATCGGCCGTTCCTGTCATAAAGAGGTCTCGGGCAACCAAACCCTGACTGAGCACTGGATCGCAGCCGACGAGAACACTGGATCGCAGCCGAGGAGAACACTGGATCGCAGCCGACGAGTTTCTGATTTGTATACATTAATCTATGACTTGCGTTCAAACCAATTAACTTCCAAAGCTAAAACTCGGTGTAAATATGAATGGATAATAGATGATTGAACTGCCGTTCACGAAAGAACTTTTCGTTGTTGATTTTGTTCCTAATTACGTCTCAAACTGACAATGTGAACTGAATGCGCAACAAATTTGAAAGAAACCTAACCCAGAACGTATGGAGGACTCCCAAACTAAAGAAATGGGTAGAGGTAAGTTAAAATGAATACTTAGGCTTTGCCTCAAACAATTATTTTGGGAAAATAAGGACTGTGAACGACGCTAGATGTGATTTTGGGCGGAAAATCACCTTGTTTTGGGGCTCGCACTGGTTCGTAGCCGGGGAACTGGCTGCCTGGTGCAGCCGTTCAGCCAGCCAGGGTTGGCCGAGACTAATCTACAAAGCAAAATGAAGCCACTTCTCCATTACTGCAATCGGTAATAATAAAAAATAAAGTTCAGTGTTCTGAAGAAAGAAAAAAGCATTTTGTGGAAACAGAATACATTGGATTTTCTTGTTCTTCTTAGTCGCAGAAGTATCAGTTACAGTTAACTGCAGAATAGTCTCCTGTCCGCCCAGCGACCTTCCCCTTGACCCTGCTTGTGACCTCGATGTTTTTTGCCCCCGCAAGGCGTACGGTACTCTCTAAGCACCCAAAACCTCAAAGAGAGATAACTGGCGGAAACCTTCCTATTGTAGTCTCCTGTATGACGACTTACTAGTGCCAAAACCTCATAATTGTAATTATCAAGGGAAAATTAGTAATTTTCCCTTAATAATTACCATTTTCACGTGTTAATTACTAATTTTTCCCGGAAAATTACTAATTTTTCCGGAAAAATTACTAACTTTCACCTTTTAATTACTAATTTTAAATTTTTTGGCTCACTTCCTGACGGATTGCTAGTTCCAAAACTAAAAATTAGTAATTTTCCCGTGAAAATTAGTAACTAACAGATGAAAACAGTAACTGACAGCGTTAATTAGTAATTATCACGTGATAATGGGTAACACCAGGTTTTGGCACCAGTAAGCCGTCATACTCCTGTCCGCCCAGCCGACCTTCCCCTTGACCCTGCTTGTAACCTCGATGTTTTTTGCCCCCGCAAGGGGCACGCACCCAAAACCTCAGAGAGATAACTGGCGGAAACCTTCCTATTCAAGTCTCTTTCGAACAAATCAAGAAAAATGGAAGCACATCATTTATATGCTTGTTGTACTTGTTTTGGGACCGAAATCAGTGTACACCATATGAAGAAACACACATTCATTTTAACTTTTAACTTTACTTGCTTTCAAAGCAATGTTTACTTGCTGTTTTGATCAGCTTTCAAACAAAAACAAACAAACAAACAAATCATTACTCGACTGTACAAAAACGGCAAAAAAGCCACCCTGGTCAATCGGATGTGTTGTAATGTAAAACCTCGTCACCTAAGGCCTTGCCTTATTTGGAAAACATGGAACTATTTTTGTTTTAGATCTTCTGGTTTTGACGTAAATCTCTATCGATTTATTTGAAGCAGGTGGGCACGTTGTCATTAGCGAAATAAACTAAACCCCGCATAAAAACGTGTGCATACCGAGCTATTAAAATAGAAAAGTTTCGTTGTTTTCGTAGCAGGGTTTACGTGATGGAGCGATGTCCTACAAATGCGATCAACTAGTGTTGCTTGAATTTTGCGAGTACATGGAAATCCTTGGTTATATGCCTGTTGCGGTTGACGACATGAACATTTTAAGGAAATTGATTTTAATGCAGACATGGGAACCCCTGTTTTGCACTTGGAGTATTCTCAAGCAAACTTTGCGTATATTCAGACAAATGAGCGTACTCCACACATCATTTCAACATCCATG
>NW_027127487.1:0-22500 GCF_037325665.1 Littorina saxatilis | reverse complement strand
TTGATTTTTTTTTTTGAAAGCTCGAGGGCTAGTTATAGGTTTTTTTCAGCAAGCTTCTTAATGAATTAATGAAAATAGTCTTTAGCTTTTATTTTCTTCGATTTGTGGAAGGTGGTCCATATTAGGGGACTCACACATACTTTGAGATTTTGCTATTATTTTTTGTTTGCAGTAGAAACTCGGGGTCAAAACTGCTAAAATGTAACAAATACGGTCTTAGCTGTCATATATAGCAATTTTTGTGTGATAAAATCTTTGGCTGTGGACAGAAACGAGTCCGTTTTAGGCGTCAAATTTAGAGTGAACGCTGCCAAAAGTGAAAAAAAGAGAAAAAGCCTGACGGTTTTGAGGTTTGTGTTTCTGCAACTGTTTTGACATGTGCAAGTTGTCCAGAGAGGGTGAATACAGCGAATGAAATTGTTTTTAGCGCTCTAGCGCTGTTAGTTTGTCAGATCAAGAGGTGGTCCATATTAGGAGCCGGTCCATATTAGGAGCCCTTCCCCTATGTGAAAAAAACAAACACGGTGTTCGACTTTTGGGGAAATCCGGACTCCAATGTTATGCTGACCCACCTCCATTGATTAACTGATTGATTTAGCTAGTTGTTTTGAAATATAATCATGAGTGGTTTTGTTGATTGTTTTGATAGAGATAGTTCTGAATAGTCGATTTTCACATTTAGTCAAGTTTTGACTAAATGTTTTAACGTAGAGGGGGGAATCGAGACGAGGGTCGTGGTGTATGTGTGTGTGTGTCTGTCTGTCTGTCTGTCTCTCTGTGTGTGTAGAGCGATTCAGACTAAACTACTGGACTGATCTTTATGAAATTTGACATGAGAGTTCCTGGGTGTGATATCCTCAGACGTTTTTTTCATTTTTTTGATAAATGTCTTTGATGACGTCATATCCGGCTTTTCGTGAAAGTTGAGGCGGCACTGTCACGCTCTCATTTTTCAACCAAATTGGTTGAAATTTTGGTCAAGTAATCTCCGACGAAGCCCGGACTTCGGTATTGCATTTCAGCTTGGTGGCTTAAAAATTAATTAATGACTTTGGTCATTAAAAATCTGAAAATTGTAAAAAAAAAAACAAATTAATTATAAAACGATCCAAATTTACGTTCATCTTATTCTCCATCATTTTCTGATTCCAAAAACATATAAACATGTTATATTTGGATTAAAAACAAGCTCTGAAAATTAAAAATATAAAAATTATGATCAAAATTAAATTTTCGAAATCAATTTAAAAACACTTTCATCTTATTCCTTGTCGGTTCCTGATTCCAAAAACATATAGATATGATATGTTTGGATTGAAAACACGCTCAGAAAGTTAAAACGAAGAGAGGTACAGAAAAGCGTGCTTTCCTTCTCAGCGCAACTACTACCCCGCTCTTCTTGTCAATTTCACTGCCTTTGCCATGAGCGGTGGACTGACGATGCTACGAGTATACGGTCTTGCTGCGTTGCATTGCGTTCAGTTTCATTCTGTGAGTTCGACAGCTACTTGACTAAATGTTGTATTTTCGCCTTACGCGACTTGTTGTATCTTCCTGTTTTGACAGAGTTAATAATATGGTGCAAGGTTGGTTTTCAACGCTGAAAGGTAAAAAGGTTAAACAGTTTCTAGTGTCGCAGTTTATTCGGATTTGTTTTCGTGCGTTTCATTTTCACCCAGCTGTACTGAAAAGAGATCGTCCTTGAATATGTAAGTCAATGCGCAAAATCCAAGAATGAGAGAGAGAGAGAGAGAGAGAGAGAGAGAGAGAGAGAGAGAGAGAGAGAGAGGGGGAGAGCAAGAGAGATAAAACATGCACACACACACATACATACACACACATACACACACACTGACACACACAAACACACACAAACACACACACACACACACACACACACACACACACACATACACGTGCGTTTGTAAGTGACGTACAAAGTTTTCTGTGGTCTGTTTTCATACCTAGAAGTTGGTTACTGACAATAAACAAAACGGTAAAGGTCTCCAAGGTGCGGGGGGGTCGAGGATTGAGGAGGGGCAAGTAATTCAGGTACACGTAACAGACACACACACATATAATATGCAAATACTGAAAGACGTAGACACATACTGTTTGTTTACTGGAAGAAAAGAAAGTGTAAACTGAAGCATAATGGATATGGGGTACACGGTTATAGTTGGTTAAACGTTCCCCCCCTCCCCTCTCTCTCTGACACTGAAACAGCTAACAACATAGACACACACACATCTTTAGATGCACACTCACCCAAACCCACTCATAGAACATTATATATACACGTGCCTAGTAAGTGACATGAGAGAGCAAGGGATAGAGAAGAGAGGATGAGAGAGAGAAAGAACAAACACATTATTCATCTTTTTGTCACACATAGATGCATATGGACACAAACATGCCGAGAGAGAAAGAAAGAAAGAGTGAGAGAGATAGACAGAGAGAGAGAGAGAGAGAGAGAGAGAGAGAGACACACACACACACACACACACACACACACACACAGCGATGGATCGCTCAATCCATGATCGAACGATTTTCAGAGAGAGAGAGAGAGAGAGAGAGAGAGAGAGAGAGAGAGAGAGAGAGAGAGAGAGAGAGAGAGAGAGAGAGAGAGAGAGATCAAATCAAATCAAATTTTATTTTTCGAGGGTTGTGGCATAAGCATGCCGAGAGAGAGAGAAAGAGAGAGACACACACACACACACACACACACACACACACACACACACACACACAGCGATGGATCGCTCAATCGATGATCGAACGATTTTCAGAGAGAGAGAGAGAGAGAGAGAGAGAGAGACACACACACACACACACACACACACACACACACACACACACACGCGCGATGAATCGCTCAAACGATGATCGAACGATTTTCAGAGAGAGAGAGAGAGAGAGAGAGAGAGAGAGAGAGAGATCACAATTCTCAAAGAGAGGAGTCCTCAAAAAGTGTTGGTAAACCAGGAACGTGATTAAAACAGCTGTGGCGGTGCAGTGCAGTGCAATGCAGGTGTAACACGCAGTTTGGCAAACAGCAAAGCAGGTATGAGAAGAGACGGAATGAGGTCATGTCTAAATCTGTCACAGTAATAAGTGTGTAGATAAACGAGATAGCACGCGCTTTGCTTAGGTAGTTCACCAGGTGTTGGTTGCATGTCAGCTGTACATGTATATCCTTGACTTACTTTCTGTGTGTGTGTGTGTGTGTATTACAAAACAATTTGAGTTTTAAAAAAAAATCATGACTTGTATAATATAGGCGTGATTTATGAGTGGGGAAATCCGAGTGTCAGTGTACAGAGTGTATTTATCTTCGCATCAGTTTTATCCCTGACGTGTGTGTTGACCTCTTTTTTGTTACATTTAGTCAAGTTTTGACTAAATGTTTTAACATAGAGGGGGGAATCGAGACGAGGGTTGTGGTGTATGTGTGTGTGTGTGTGTGTGTGTGTGTGTGTGTGTCTGTCTGTCTGTCTGTCTGTCTGTCTGTCTGTGCGTGTGTCAGTGTGTGTAGAGCGGTTCAGACAAAACTACTGGACCGATCTTTATGAAATTTGACATGAGAGTTCCTGGGAATGATATCCCCTGACTTTTTTTCATTTTTTCGATAAATACCTTTGATGACGTCATATCCGGCTTTTTGTAAAAGTTGTGGCGGCACTGTCACACCCTCATTTTTCAATCAAATTGATTGAAATTTTGGCAAAGCAATCTTCGACGAAGGCCGGACTTTGGTATTGCATTTCAGCTTGGTGGATTAAAAACTAATGATTGAGTTTGGTCATTAAAAATCGGAAACTTGTAATCAAAATTATTTTTTATTAAACGATCCAAAAATAATTTCATCTTATTCTTCGTCATTTCGTGATTCCAAAAACATATACATGTTATATTTGGATTACAAACAAGCTCTGAAAATTAAAAATATGAAAATTATTATTAAAATTAATTTTCGGAAATCGATTTAAAAACAATTTCATCTTATTCCTTGTCGGTCCCTGATTCCAAAAACATATAGATATGATATGTTTGGATTAAAAACAAACTCAGTGAGCTAAAAAGAACAGACATACAGAAAAGCGTGTTATCCTGCTCAGCGCGACCACTACCGCACTATTCTGCATGGCTTGTCGATTTCACTGCCTTGGCCACGAGCGGTGGACTGACAAAACGAGGAGTATGTGGTCTTGGTGAAAAAAGCAGTGCGTTCAGTTTCATTCTGTGAGTTCGACATCTTGACTAAATGTTGTTATTTCGCCTTACGCGACTTGTTAGTGTGTTTTCGTTTGAGTGTGTCAGTGTGTGTGTGTCAGTATGTGTGTGTGTGTGTGTGTGTGTGTGTGTGTGTGTGTGAGTATGTGTGTGTGTGTATGTGTGGGTGTGGGTATGTGTGTGTGTGTGTGTATGTGTGTGTGTGTGTGTGCGTGTGGACGTGTGTGCGTGCGTGTGTGTGCGTGCGTGTGTGTGCGTGCGTGTGTGTGCGTGCGTGTGTGTGTGCGTGCGTGCTTGTGTGTGCGTGCGTGAGTGTGTGTGTTTGTGTGTGTGTGTGTGCGTGCGTTTTCGTTTGAGTGTGTCAGTGTGTGTGTGTCAGTGTGTGTGTCAGTATGTGTGTGTATGTGTGTGTGTATGTGTGTGCGTGTGTGTGTGTGTGTGTCTCTCTCTCTCTCTCTTTCTCTCTCTCTCTCTCTCTCTCTCTCTCTCTCTCTCTCTCTCTCTCTCTCTGCCAAAAAGAAAATCATATGCGCAGCTGCTGCAGGAATGAAAATGTACGCTTGCAAGTTAAAAGAAGAGGAAGAAGAAAGTGTTCTGGAGATGTTTCTGTTGCTGCTGAATATTATGAACTAGATGAATACCCGTTTCGCCGGTTAACCCGCTTCGCCGGGAAGAAGTAGAGCCGGGTACCCGGCTTCGCCGGGTGAGTGGCGCACCGTACGCGATTGACGCCACACGAAGGAAGAGAGATAAACGCGCAAAACACTGGAGAAGATAAGGAAGAGTAATACCCGGCTTCGCCGGGATGAAAGCGTTGTGGACAGTGACCTTCTAAAAATAGTAACGGGAATATGGATTGAGCGTTGTGGACAGTGACCTTCTAAAAATAGTAACGGGAATATGGATTGACGCCACACGAAGGAAGGGAGATAAACGCAAAACACTGGAGAAGATAAGGAAGAGTTACTGGGAATGGATCTGGGAAGATGAACAGAAAAACCAAAATCGGTTCAGCGCTGCGCGCTGTGAGCACGTGTTGAAAATTCTCATCGACCAGGTTGTGTCCGGGGTCTACTTGAATATGCCCACCAAATTTGAAGCAGATCCATCGAGAACTTTGGCCGTACATCGCGAACACACACTCACACACACACACACACACACACACACACACACACACACACACACACACACACACACACACACACACACACACACACACATACAGACAGACACAAGCCGTATATATATATAGAAAAGACGATGCCGACAACAATGATGAACAAGTCGCGTAAGGCGAAAATACAACATTTAGTCAAGTAGCTGTCGAACTCACAGAATGAAACTGAACGCAATGCCATTTTTCAGCAAGACCGTATACTCGTAGCATCGTCAGTCCACCGCTCATGGCAAAGGCAGTGAAATTGACAAGAAGAGCGGGGTAGTAGTTGCGCTAAGAAGGATAGCACGCTTTTCTGTACCTCTCTTTGTTTTAACTTTCTGAGCGTGTTTTTAATCCAAACATATCATATCTATATGTTTTTGGAATCAGGAACCGACAAGGAATAAGATGAAAGTGTTTTTAAATTGATTTCGACAATTTAATTTTGATAATAATTTTTATATATTTAATTTTCAGAGCTTGTTTTTAATCCAAATATAACATATTTATATGTTTTTGGAATCAGAAAATGATGGAGAATAAGATGAACGTAAATTTGGATCGTTTATAAAAAAATTTTTTTTTTACAATTTTCAGATTTTTAATGACCAAAGTCATGAATTAATTTTTAAGCCACCAAGCTGAAATGCAATACCGAAGTCCGGGCTTCGTCGAAGATTACTTGACCAAAATTTCAACCAATTTGGTTGAAAAATGAGGGCGTGACAGTGCCGCCTCAACTTTCACGAAAAGCCGGATATGACGTCATCAAAGACATTTATCAAAAAAATGAAAAAAACGTTCGGGGATTTCATACCCAGGAACTCTCATGTCAAATTTCATAAAGATCGGTCCAGTAGTTTAGTCTGAATCGCTCTACACACACACACACACACACACACACACACACACACACACACACACACACACACACACACACACACACACACACACACACAGACACACGCACATACACCACGACCCTCGTCTCGATTCCCCCCTCTACGTTAAAACATTTAGTCAAAACTTGACTAATTGTAAAAAGGCAACGACTACTTGATGACGACGACGACGATGCTGACGACAATGATGAAAAAGGCAACGACTACTTGATGATGACGACGACGACGACGAATAAGAAAAAGAAGATGAAGAAGAAGAAGAAGAAGAAGAAGAAGAAGAAGAAGGACAACGAGAAACAACGATGACGACACCAACACCACCACAACAACAACAGTAGAAGAAGAAGAAGAAGAAGAAGAAGAAGAAGAAGAAGAAGAAGAAGAAGAAGAAGAAGAAGAAGAAGAAGAAGAAGAAGAAAGAACAAGAACAAGAAGAAGAACAAGAAGAAGAACAAGAAGAAGAACAAGAAGAAGAAGCCGACAAGAAGAAGAAGAAGAACAAGAAGAAGAAGAAGAAGAAGAAGAAGAAGAAGAACAACAACAACAACAACAACAACAAACAACAACAACAACAACAACGAGAAACAACGATGACGACACCAAAACCACCACAACCGCCACAACACCAGCAAGTGTCACCAGTAACCTTGGTTTAAACACACGAGTTCACCGCTTTCCCTCAAGGTACAATTAACCTTTACGCTGTTGCCCCTGGATCTCTTCCTCCCATCCCCCGTACGAAAGGCCGGAAAACATTCTTGTGTGCATGCAGGAGTTTCAACATCGTGTTTTGCATTTCACGCAGAATTTGCAAATTCCGATGATACAGGTAAAGTGGTGTTGTTGTTTAGCTTGTATATATCGTGAATGTCAACAACAACAACAACACAAACAACAACGACCACGGCGACGACAACAACAACAAACAGGGGCAGGTTTGGGGCAAGCGGGTGGGGGGGGGGGGGGGGAGGGGGGTGCCAAGAATGAGGGAGGCAAGAAAGACATATTTATTATGTATCGATTGAACATGGGATTTTCTTTCTGGGATACATGTGACGTCAGAGTCAGACAAAAACTCATATTCAGGCGGATAGCTGAGACTACAGAAGAGTGCATGTTTGTGTGCGTACTGAAATCTTAGAAAATGAAAGGATATCGATCGATACGTGGGAGGGCCGAGGTAGGGGAGATGAGGTAGGGGGAGAGGCAAGGGGATTGGGAGGGGGGGGGGGGGGGGTTGACTTTCAAGAAGGCTAGCAGGATTTTTAGCCTGATATATAACAGGCAAAATCCATAGATTTTTAATATAGGTCAAGTCAGGGACGGGGGGGGGGGGGGGGGGGGGATCAGGAGGGGATTGCTCAGAAAGTTAGGAGGAGGTTTAACATGATAGATGAATAGTAGAATTCATAAATTGTGATTGTACGTGTCAAGTAGTGCGCTTAGCTTGTTTCATTAATGTCAACAATAACAAGAATGGGACGTATTTCTTCAAGGCACAATCCTTTCCGTGTAAACGATTGGGATGACCGTCCCTGACCTGGCCAGTATCTTTCATGGGATAAGGCCATCGCGCGACTTAGACACATTTCTAAAATCAACAGCTGATTGCTGTGCAGAGTGGCAATATTTTGTTTCTGAAATAATGTTTAAAGAGTAGTTCGTAAAAAAAAAACCCAACTAAACCTGCACAGAAAGCAACCAGGCTGGACTGAGGAGATGACGAAGCCTATATACC
The DNA here is from genome assembly GCF_037325665.1 of Littorina saxatilis. NCBI lineage: Eukaryota > Metazoa > Mollusca > Gastropoda > Littorinimorpha > Littorinidae > Littorina > Littorina saxatilis. The sequence goes on along the minus strand of NW_027127487.1, from coordinate 14,462 downwards.
GAGTTCCAAAATGATGTACAATGCACCCCCCCCCCCCCTCCCCTTTCAAAACATTTGAGAAAATCTGGTCTTATAATGGAGGGTGTCTTATAATGGAGGGTGTCTTATAATGGAGGGTGTCTTAAAATGGAGGGTGTCTTATAATGGAGGGTGTCTTATAATGGAGGGTGTCTTAAAATGAAATTTACAGAGGTTATGAACAGAAAATCAGAAAAAAGCATGGTCTTCAAAGGGAGGAAGACTTTAACTGGGCGGGGAGAGGGGGGAGGGAGGGGGGAGGGGGGGGGGAGGGATTTAAAGGTTTCTCAAAGCTTTGGGGTGACAATGACGAAGCCTATACCAAGTTCCAAAATGATACACTGAGCCCAAAAAGTTAAGGATATTTTTTCAGTGGTATACCCCAGATGTTAAACAGCAGTTTTTGGGTCAGAAATATACGTGTATTTTGAAGATCAGTCTTTCTTCTGCTTAAAAATGTGTTTCTTGAATCTGAGCAATATTTGGGTATGACGTCACATGTCCGTGACTACCCCTACCCTAAAAAATGGCGTTTTTTGACAGCATGATTCACCTTCAGCCGTCGAAACGGTGACTTTAACTGAATAATATTTTGCATTTTTTACACCAAAAGGTTTATTTGGTGTCTTACCTAACAAGTTATACAAATTTCGTTCAAATCCGCCGCGCAGTTAGGCTGATCCAACGTGTAAAGGAAAGCGACAACAATCCTGAAAAACAGCAAACAATCCAGGGTTTTTATGGTGTTTTTGCTGGGTAGCCGTAGTTGATATGCAATAAATCTAAAACTACAAATAGCACCCTCTCAAAATTTCACAGAGCGACCCTCATCTGGATATGTTCCAGTTCTTAGGTCAAACAAAACCCAAGAATGGACGTTGTAACGGTTTTCCGTTAAAAATTTGGAAACGTTTGTAACGTCTAAGAAACAAATGTAACATGCACGCAACTTTGTTTTCTTTGCAAAGAATGGTGCCATTACATGTGTGCCAAGTTTCAAAAACATTCTCTCACGGGCTCAAAAGGTATGATCGTTTGAAAAGAGGTGAAAAATACTGCCCCTGGTGTCTTTCGCGCAACTTTTTTGGGGACTTTTTCTATAATTTTGATTCTCGTTCTCCGATAGGATGCGTATAGCCTTTCACGGATGATGCGAATCACTTGCTCGGTAGAAGTTGCAGAAAAGAACTTTTCGCGTGTTTTGAACACAGCTGTGCTGTATAAGAAAGAAGTAAAGAATACAAAGAATCAAATAACAGAAGAATGCAGACATGACGTCATATAATTCCAAAAATATGACGTGAGATGGAGGCAACACTTGGTTTTTCTCATCGTCGTCTTGATAGCGGCGAGACACAATCTGGCATTTGCTGTGACGAATCAGACAGTTTGAATGCTACAAAATGGAGCTGTGGAAATGGTTTTTAAGAGTCTGTGAGAGCATTGTCTCGATAGTGGAAAGTGTGTGTCCTGATCACTCAGCCACCTTGATATGAGTTTTGCAGACGTCATCGTCTAAAAATAGAACAGCAGAGCGGAGTGAGATTTTACTTTTTATTTCTTCAAAGTCATGAGGCTATATCTTTTGAGCCCACGAAAGAATGTTTCTGAAACTTGGCACACATGTAATGGCACCATTCTTTGCAAAGTACACAGAATTGCATGCATGTCACATTTGTTTCTATACCGGCACGGTTGGCCTAGTGGTAAGGCGTCCGCCCCGTGATCGGGAGGTCGTGGGTTCGAACCCCGGCCGGGTCATACCTAATACTTTAAAATTGGCAATCTAGTGGCTGCTCCGCCTAGCGTCCGGCATTATGGGGTTAGTGCAAGGACTGGTTGGTCCGGTGTCAGAATAATGTGACTGGGTGAGACATGAAGCCTGTGCTACGACTTCTGTCTTGTGTGTGGCGCACGTTAAATGTCAAAGCAGCACCGCCCTTCTTCTTCTTCTTTTCGATCGCCGATCACACTTGGAGTCCAGATCTTGAGATATAATTAGTGGTCCTCTGCAGCGCAGCCACTGGCCCGTACAGCTTGTTGTGCAGGGACTCCGGCAATGGCCAGATTTCCTCTCTCAGCACCTGGTGGCTCCTGCAGTCTCGTAGGATGTGGGCCGTGTCCTGCTCTGCTTCTCCACAAGAACACATGGGGGAGGGCACAACATGCAGCTTCCCGTGGAGATGCTGGTTAAGTCTGTTGTGTCACGTTCTCAGGCGGAAGATGACCACCTGCTGTGGTCTGGATAGCAGGTGGTAGGTGTCCTGTGACTGGGGCGTCCTGTGCAGATACTTAATGATGGTCTTCATCTCTGTCAGGCTCACAGGGTTGTTCTCTTGCTCATCTTCTGCACCCAGCTTTGCCATCCTGTCCGCCTCTTCGTTTCCATGTACACCACAGTGGGAGGGGATCCATTGCAGTACTGTCCTCAGGCTCTTGATGTTGTGTAGAGCGTGTTCCAGCTGAGGCAGTTTGCTACTGGTCATTGCTTGTAGTACTGACAGAGCGTCAGTCAGGAAGACCACCTGGTTGTCATGGTTGACTCTGTCGTTGATGGTGTATGCTGCATGGATCAGTGCTTGTACCTCAGCTCTGTAGCAGCACCGCCCTGATATGGCCCTTCGTGGTCGGCTGGGCGTTAAACCAACAAACAAACAAACAAACAAACATTTGTTTCTGGGACGTTATGAACGTTTGCAAATTTTTAACGGAAAACCGTTACAACGTCCATTCTCGGGTTCTATTTGCTCCAAGTACTAGCGCGAATCCAGATGACGGTCTTTGTCATCGTTCTGTGTAATTTGGAGAGGCTGCTATTTGTAGTTTTATATGTATTGCATATCAACTGCAGCTACCCAGCAAAAGCACCACAAAAACCCTGGATTTTTTGCTGTTTTTCAGGATAGTGGTCGCTTTTCTTTACACGCTAGATTAGCCTGACTGCGCGACGGATTTGAACGAACTTTGTATGACTTGTTAGGTAAGACACCACATAAACCTTTTGGTGTAAAAAAATGCAAAATATCGTTCAGTTTAAGTCGCCGTTTTGACTGTTGATGGTGAATCATGCCGTCAAAAAACGCCATTTTTTAGGGTAGGCTCAGATTCCTAAAAGGCATTTTTGAGCAGAAGAAAGAGAGTCCTCCGAAAGCGGCGTATGGCTGCCTAAATGGCGAGGTAAAAACGGTCATACACGTAAAAGCCGTGGGAGTTTCACCCCATGAACGAACAAATAGCAGAAGAAAGACATCTTAAAATGCACGTTAATTTCTGACCCAAAAACTGCTGTTTAACATCTGGGGTATACCACTGAAAAAATATCCTTAACTTTTTGGGCTCAGTGTATAACAGCCACGATCCATAAATTGTAACAAAACGGGTCAAGTATTTTGTGTCGCTGACAGATATCTGTGAAGGCACTGACAGGACAAGTCCAGCCCAGAAAGGCGAGACTTGAGAGAGGCTTGCATTTCTTTAAACTGGGTCACACAAATTACAACTGTTGAGATAACCGCGTGGGGGGAACTGTTTGCAGTTTGGTCAGTGATTGACATAATTATGTTGTACGCAGCCTGATAAATCGTCCACAGCAATCTTATCGTTAAAGCTGCATTTTCTTCTGGAGTGAGTGATCATGTTAATGATATACAATACCGATACATGCATGCATGCACAGTTTTTCAAAGAATGCACCTAAATGATTAAGGCTAACCTTCATTATTTAAGGTTAACCCTAATTCCTGTGTTTGCATGACCCGTTCGGCTTGCCGTACCCAGCGGGGAGTAGTTTTGCCCTGCTAATATGACGAATTTACCGAGACAGAAGATAATCAGACATAAATTCTGATTTATTTCCACTGCCACTGCGTCTCAAGGAACTGGCGAAAGTTGATGAGAACAATGACCGTCTTTTGAAAGTAAAAGAAACTGAGGGGTTTGGTATGGTATTCGTGGCATATATCGTGGCCGCTGTCAGCGTGAGTTCGATCCCAGGTTCGGCGGAAATTTATTTCAGAGTCAACTTTGTGTGCAGACTCTCTTCGGTGTCCGAACTCCCCCCCGTGTACACTACATTGAGTGTGCACGTTAAAGATCCCACGATTGACAAAAGGGTCTTTCCTGGCAAAATTGCTTAGGCACAGTTAATAATTGTCTACCTATACCCGTGTGACTTGGAATAATAGGCCGTGAAAGGTAAATATGCGCCGAAATGGCTGCAATTACTGGCCGTATAAAATTTCATCTCACACGGCATCACTGCAGAGCGCCTAGAACTGTACCCACGGAATATGCGCGGTATAAGCCTCATTGATTGATTGATTGATATTTGACACCAACTTTTGACTAAACTACCTTTTCAAGCACGCATCAGAAAAGAGGCATGCTCCATGTGGATACGGAACAGGCTTAATAAGTACACAACCACAGGAATCAAAGTTCAGCCTCATTAACACAAAATGCAGGTTAATCGTTTCCAGCAGGCATAGTTTTGTTGTTGTTTTCCTGCCTGGATACCGCAAAACACAGACATCCATTGGCTGAATCACAAACATGTCAAGGCAGTTTCGGTCAACACTTACGGGTCACTTAGGTTTCAGTCAAAATTTAAATTAAAGTTTTCCATTGATAACTTACAAATGAGTCCCACATATTAATCTTGAGGTCAGAGGGAGATAGTTCGCCTTAATTTTACTGACCGAGTTCTTACGCATTTGTGACTGCAAATGATGTAACAATGCTCCCCCCTCTCTCTCTCTCTCTCTCTCTCTCTCTCTCTCTCTCTCTCTCTCTCTCTCTCTCTCTCTCTCTCTCTCTCTCTCTCTCTCTCTCTCTCTGATATTCTCACTTATGTAAAAATAATAACGACATATTACGAAAGTTAATTGATGATGTTATCACTTGTTCGCCAAGTTTTAATCGTAAAAGTGCATTCCTTATTATTTTTAGATCGTGTCAATAAGCATGTTGCCGCTTGTTATCGTTCTATATGTTGTTTTTGTGTGAAACAATCGTATAAATCAAAAGTGAATAGAACACGCTTAAACCAGATTTCCGCATACACCTCCAATGAGATATGAATGATGTCACGCGCGTATGGCAGGTGTCTGCGCGATGCAGCTGGGGAGAGGGGGAGAGAATGGTGGCAACAATGCAGTCAATGCAACCTACTTGTCTTTTTGGCACCAATTCTCTCTCTCCCTCCCTCCCTCTCTCTCTCTCTCTCTCTCACTCTCTCTCTCACTCTCTCACTCTCTCTCTCTTTCTCAATCTCTCTTTCTCTCTCACTCTTTCTCTCTCACTCTCTCTCTCACTCTCTCTTTCTCTCTCTCACTCTATCTCTCCCCCCCTCTCGCTCTCTCTCTCTCCCCCTCTCTCTTTTTGTGTGTGGATGTGTCTGTCTCAGTAACCCCGGGCTCTGTCTCTCTCTCTCTCCCTCTTTCTCTCCCCCTTACCTCCGTCTCCCACTCTCTATCTCTCCTTCTCTCTCTCTCTCTCTCTCTCTCTCTCTCTCTCTCTCTCTCTCTCTCTCTCTCTCTCTCTCTCTCTCTCTCACCCCTGTATCTACCTTCTCTATCTCCCTCTCGCTCTCTGTGTCACTGTCTGTAAGTGTAACCCCCCTCTCTCTCTCTCTCTCTTGTTTTTCTTTCTCTCTTTTTGTGTGTGTGTGTGCATGTCTCTGTCTCAGGAACCCCGGGCTCTTTCTCTCTCCCTTTTTCTCTCCCCCTTACCTCCGTCTCCCACTCTCTATCTCTGGCTCTGTCCCTCTCTATCCCCCCCCCCCTCTTTCTCCTCCTCTATCTCTTCCCCCTGTCTGTCCGTCTCTCTCTCCCCACTTTCCGATGTCAGTGTCAGCCTGTCTGTGGCTCCACCCCCCCCCCCCCCCTTTCCCACTTTACTATACCTGGCGCTATTCAGTCTCATGCCAACTTTCTGTGCCCGTTGAAACGACTCTTTTTCTCACCTAAATCGCGTCTGTGTTTCCGCAGCAGTCTCGGTTGGTGGTCTGGCTGACAGGTGGCGCTATTATGAATTGTCAATTGTACCTAGTTTATGTCAGTTCTTTCCTTTTGGCACAGGAAATGTTACCAGCGGCGCAAATCCCTGACGGCGGCATGGTGAATCAAACAAGTGGTAATATGATTCGTCCTCATGCGGTTCATAGTCGCTGTTGATCGGGAATCGATTTGTCAATTTGCTTTGCTTTCGTTTGACTGGAGAGGAGAATGTGTGTGCATGGGTTGAAAAGACCAGAACTTGTTAATCCATGTGTTGTCGTGATCTGTCTGTGTGTCTGTATGTCTGTGTGTCTGTCTCACTCGAACTCATCCTGTCTGTCTGCCTGTATTTGTGTCTGTCTGTATGTCTGTCTGTATGTCTGTCTGTATGTCTGTCTGTATGTCTGTCTGTATGTCTGTCGATTTGTTACTTGCGTTGTTTCGTAATGGAGAGCAAAATATGCCTTGCCGGGGTACAAGATTAGAACTTGTCAATTTATTCACTGTTCGTGATCGCCTTTTACATGTCTTCATGTCTGACGCCCACTCTCTCTGTCGGTCTGTCTCGCTCTTGCACTCTCTTTCTCTCCCCCCCCCCCCTCTCTCTCTCTCTCTCTCTCTCTCTGTCAGGCTCTCTTACTTTGGTGACTCGGCCGCAGTCTATTTTCACAGACGCGGATTTAATATTTCTTCTTTTCTCTACGGTTTTTCTTTGGGAGCATTTAAATGAGGAAAATCCTCAGTAAACAAAAACAACAAAAAAACACCCCCACCCCCACCACCACCACCACAACAACAACAACAACAACAACAGCAACAAAAACAACAATGTAGAGGGCACATCTACAGATTGCAAACAACACACATTGACACCTGATTAAGAAACAAAATCTGCCTCGAGCTTCTGGATTAAATAAAGCCAGTCAATATTTTTCTAAGCGCTTCAAGTAAACAGATGACGAGCATGTCGTACATGGTGTGCACTGAAAAGGTGCACCGAGTTCAAAAAGGCTTGTACACTCTTTACACCCATCTTTTCTACAATCGATAATGGACCTTTGAGAGGATGGCGTTGGGCGATGTATCCTGACGAGAGAAAGATAGTGGGGTTGAGAGAGAGGGGGAGCAGTGAGAGAGGGAGGAATGAGAGAGAGAGAGGGGAGGAGTGAGAGAGAGAGAGAGACAGAGACAGAGGAGAGAAAGAGAAAAAGGCAAGGATGAGTGAGAGAGAGAGAGCGTGTGTGTGTGTGTGTGTGTGTGTGTGTGTGTGTGTGTGTGCGTGCAGTGCAGTTCATACGTGGGTGCGTGCGTGTGCGTGCGTGCGCACGTGAGTATGTAAGTGTGTCTGTTGTTGATGTTGAGCTACGTGCGCGCATAGTTTCACTGGGCTGACCTTTATGGAGTCTGAATCGATACAGCAAGTATTATTTTGAGGCGGATGCACGCCCCCCCCCCCCTTTTTTTTCCTATCAGGTCAGTTAAACTAATACCGATCAGTATGAACAAAACAAAACGTTCGTCAATCTTTGAAGGCAGACACTTCGTACTTTAACTTGTGGCATATCAGGTCAGACGACGAACCCAAGTAAATGCCCATCTCAATCTGTTGAGCACACAAACAAACAAACGAACGAACAAACTGATACTTAATGAATCCAAGACATCTTTCACATTACATGTATTTCTGTAATAGATTTTGCTCAAAATCCGGAGGTAGGTTCATGCACATACCCATACAAGTCATATACTCTCCAAGACATCTCACACACCAATTTTCTTTTGAGGATTCCGCTCGAAACCCAGAAGTACCCATACATATCCTCTAGAAACTTGATATTCTCATTAAAAACAAAATCCAAAAGACAGCTTGAATGACGGTGAATTGAAAATCGCTGGCAAGTGGTATTTTCAAGTCAGTGTTTCGTCCGTACACCAGTAGAGAGAAAAACTAAAAGAAAAAAGTCGGTTTACTTCCTCGTTCGACAATCAAAAGGTCATCGAACTCTGAAGACGAGACGTTTGTGTGGGTGTAAGGGTTATTCGGAATTTGCGAAATAAGGATCGATGGAGTGGGAAAAACAAACAATCGGCAAAACAACACGCAAAGAAAGAAAACAACGAACTGTGGTAGTCAGCACTTGTTATTGTAGAGATATCGGCTTGCGCTGTCAGTATAGGTTGTTATTGCATTTATATCAGACTGTGGGATAGTGTTTATATCAGACTATGGGGTCAAATAACCTTTTAGCGGCCCTTGTCAGACATCGTGATGCGGCTGTCCTTTTTTTTCTCCTCGCCGGGCGCACTGTTAGCCACAGCAAAACATGACGTAGGCTCGTATGCGAACAACGAAGTGCCCGCACACGGTATTTAACAGAGTTGAACACTCTAGCCATTATCATCATCATGCAAGGCCAAGATGTTTGTCGCACAGTCTAGCTTGATTGACACTGCGACACAGCGTTGACGTGTTAGACTGGTCAGAGTACTAAGCTTCTGTTTACGCCAAATTTATGGTAGAAGATCGAACGACAACTGATTGACACAAGACACGACACAGCAACAATAACAACAACAACAAAACAACAACAACAACAGCAAACTAACAAACTAACACCAACCAACCAACCAACCAACCAACCAACCGACCAACCAACCAACCAACCGACCGACCGACCGACCGACCGACCGACAAAACAACAACAACAACAACAACAACGACAACAACAACAACAACAACAACAACAACAACAACAACAACGTTCGATCGTATGGTGTATGATCATCTCCCCTTATCGATCTTTTGAGGCATTTGTCGTTTATTTAAACTGTGTCGTTTGTCTTTCTGTCGCATTGCATCTTCTCTCGCGTCTTCTATCGCGTCTCGCTTTTTTGTCGTTCGATCTTATGTCGACATTTCTGTTCAACTTCCAGCCCACAAAGAAGGTTTACGGGGTAAGAAAACCCGTCCGTCGTAACGCGTCTACTGCATCAATCAAGTGTTAAATGCCGTTCGCATAGCCGGTTTAATACCAACTTTCAACCAAATTTCGAGCAACTGAATTTTTTTCGAACAAATATAATTGACAATTGCTACAAATGTGAACAGCGCAAACGCTCATTCTACAGTTGAAGACGCCCGATGATATGTCCCATCTGCGCCTGATAGGCATTTCACAGCTAGCCAAAGGTGAGCGTGCACCCAGATAGCTAAACATAGCCCGCTCCAATCATAGAGCGCATCGGAGTAAACCACCTCAGAAATCGGGGGGGGGGGGGGGGGGGGGTGGCCTCTAAACTTGTCAGTTGCCTCTCACAAGAGCAGCGTTAAACTGAGTTACAAATCGCTGCGAAATCGGTACTAAAACCGCTGTTAAATCGCCGGAACTCTGTATATGACCAAATTCTCGCCGACTTAGTCTCAGCAACTTCTGAGCGACTTCCAACCAAAGAAAGTGGAAGAAAGTTGGTTGTAAATTGTGGATGAGAACAGCGCTTGAAGCAAGCCAGACGGGCAGCTCTGAGATGGACTGACCAGTCGTTTAGACATATGATATCCCCGCCCTGTGGAATGAGACCCACAGGTGATTGGATGGCTGATTGTGCAAGGCCTAATGGTACAAGTGCTGTTGTGTCTAGCACGCTAATCATTTAGTTCACTGGCAGTTTTGAACTGATGGTTTGCTCTCGCTGTCTCAAACACACACAGAACTTGCAAGACTTTCCCCTGTCATTATTTTACGTTTGTCGCAGCTGTGTTTTTGAGTGGATGATTGATTATTCATATGGAAATTACATCTCACTATTTTCAGTTTGGGTGTGAAAGAGGGTAGATGAGTATCTCCTCATGAAAAGTCGGTTGCGCTGAATTGCACACAGCTTCGTTCAGTCTGATATCTAACCTTGCTCCAGAAGACGGACATTTCTCCCAAACGTATTCCGCGCGTGACTTCTTGTTGTTTGTGACTGACCAATCTTGCCTGCCATTGTCAGTCTGTTGAAGAACACAGCTAAAAAAAATATCTTCGAGAGCTAGATTTTTGGGTGTAATAATAGACAGATCATCAGACAGACGGACAGACAGACAGATAGATCATCACTAGACTGCCAGTCAGTCAGCCAACCAGCCAGATAGATAGATAGATAGATAGATAGATAGACAAAGCAGTCAATACTTTTGTCGTTTAATCAGTGTGTGTGTGTGTCTACATAAACATATTGACGGAGACAAAATGTCCCGTTTAAAGAGGCAAAGTGTAGATTGAACATTTGACTTCTTGAGGGAGAAAAAAGAGGCGACGACGGAATTTAGACATCTAGGAGACATCGACGACCTGTCATAGCTTGCACGTGAGGAAAGCTAAATTTCTAATTAATGCTGCATGTGTAGTCTTGTTACTACACAATTAATTCATCAATAAATCAGTCTCTTTATAAACATGGTCTATGAGAAGAGTCAATTAATGTAATTACGTAACCATTCTGCAAATTAACCCACATTCTTCGTCAACACAAATCAACCCACCCGTCAAAACTATTTGACCAGATTTTGGGGCCAAAAACAAATTGAGACATGTGACAGTCGTAATTAATTAGCCTGACAGGCGTCTGCAAAGGTCATCCCATTGACTGATTCATTAAGCTTTACGTTTATCCCAATTACCGTTGGACTAACGGGAGGGTACACTGGCCCGAGGGAGGAAAATACTACGTGGGGTCGATGACTTGCAGTGCACTTTCGTTCCCCCCAGCATGGCATGACACTAACCTGTTTCTTTCTGACGGTCAAGCTATGGGTTTTTTTCTGTTTGGGTAAGCTCGACACAAACACTTCCTTCTTTTCATCACATGCAGGCGCCGGTCACACGTCTTAGATAGGAGTTGGTTTTATCACCGATTAATTGTGACCAAGGCAAACTTAAATATGAGTTATTTTATCGCCAATTAATGGCGAACAAGTTAGACTCAAATGGGAGTTTAGTTATATTAGCGATTAATTGCGAAAAAATCGCACTCAAATATGAGTCATTTATATAACTGATTAACTGCGACAAAATCCGACTCATGAATAACTAACTTTGTTTTCAACGACATACCTCGGTCTATGAATACACTAGCTATCTTCCTTTCTTTGCAGGTGTGTTTGAGTCATGTTGTGTTCGGTCAAAGATACTCTGGTGCGTAGTGTACAATATATTTGGTCCACTTCTGACAGGTGCAACGTCTATAACGAAAGCTTGTCAACGCGTGTTGGGCACCTTGCTACTAGGGTGGAACCCCCCTTAATTTTAAGACCCCCCAATTTGAGACTTCGCTCTTTTTAAGACCTGATTTTTCAAATGTTTGGTGGTAGTCCTAATCAACTATAAAGTATAATATATAATCCATTATACCCTGCTTGGTTTTTTTTCCAAGCGATGTTAAAATGTGTAGGAGGAATGAGGGCATGTTTTGCAGGTTTCCCAAACTATAAAGCAGAAGCAGAAGCTCTCATGCAGGCCGCCTCCTTGGTTCAAGACTCCGCAGACCCTTGCTACCAAGTTGTCTTCCTCTCGGACGCCCTTTCAGTCCTTCAGGCCCTAGAGAACGACAAACTCCCACAGCTGGCCAAAGCATTACAGCTGGTCAGACAAACCAGAAGAGTTGTCCTCCAGTGGATACCAGCACACCGTGGGATACCAGGAAATGAAAGGGCAGATGAGCTGGCGAAAGAAGGAGCAGTGGAAGACCAACCTGAAAACAGTGTCAGCTTTAGTGAGCAGAAGACAATCATCAAGGCATTGATGAGGCCAAGGACAAACAGAGATGACTACCACACAATGTCCAGAGAGCAGCAAGTCAACCTCATCAGGCTGCGTACTGGCCACAACAGGCTCAATGCTCACATGAACCGAAAGTTCAAGCTGGCGCCATCACCAACCTGTGCCTGCGGTCAAGAAGACCAAACAGCGGAACACATCTTACAGCGATGTCCCTTACTAGATGAGGAACGAAAAGAAGTGTGGCCGTCACCAACTCCCTTGCAGACCAAACTATATGGCAGTCGACAGGAGTTGGAGAAAACGACAACATTTATCACCAGTGCTGGACTGATCGTGTAACCTCTGCGAACGCCAAGAAGAAGAAGAAGCAGGTTTCTGAATGCGGACCCTCCTGGCTTCAAAGCATGTCTGGTTTCTAGGCCAAGAGAAAAAGTGTTTGATGCTGAAACCACAATTTTTGGACGACTGTCTTAACCTCTTGTACACTGCCTTTCCATTGTACCAGCTTGAATTAAAAACGATCAATACAAGAAAATGTATACCCCACCTCCCTCCCCCCTCCCCCCGAAAACAGCGACATTTATTTGTTTGCTTGTTCGGTCTGACTTCTTTCATGAGAACTTCCCACACAGACAAAGAGAGACACACACACATACACACTTTCTTTCTTTCTCTCTCTCTCTCTCTCTCTCTCTCTCTCTCTCTCTCTCTCTCTCTCTCTCTCTCTCTCTCTCTCTCTCTCAACAAAATAAACTTGCTGCTCTTGCCAAAAAAGCAAAAGACTCTAAACTCTTTTGGAGCGAACTTAAGTCCATTCGACAGTCGGCTGGTAAAACCCCAGATATTACTAGTGAACAGTGGTTCACTCATTTTAAGAATGTTTTTAGTGCTGATCTAGGTAACACTCAGGCTGGTAACGACGAACACTTGGTTGATCCTGAAAATACTGATATTGCTGTAGAATGTCTAGACATGCCAATTAGTCCTCAGGAAGTCGCCTCTGCAATAAAAAATCTTAACCCAAATAAATCTGCTGGTCCCGATGGGATTCTTGCCGGTATGTTAATAAACTCAGCCCAGCAAACTTTGCCGTTCATAGTAGAGTTATTCAACACAATATTTGACTCTGGTAATTATCCCGCTGCCTGGACAGGTGCTATTGTAGTTCCAATTCACAAAAGTGGTGATGTTGATACTCCTGACAATTACCGTGGAATTTCATTGCTTAGTATTCTAGGAAAGGTGTTTGCTACCATATTGAATAAACGTTTGTCAGGCTGGGCGAGTGAGAATAACAAAATCGATGAAGTACAAAGTGGTTTTCGTGCGGGTTATTCCACTATTGATAACGTCTTTGTTCTTTTTAGCATTGTGCAGAAATACTTTCTGAAACGGTCTGGAAAGTTGTATGTATGTTTCGTTGACTTTCGTAAAGCATTCGATTGCGTAAACAGAGCAATTCTTTGGAACACACTGCGAAAAGCTGGGGTTGGTGGGAAAATGTTGAGGATTTTACAAAGTATGTATAAATCAGTTCGCTCGTGTGTGCGCTGTCCGGACAGCATTACAGACTTTTTCGAGTGTCCCATTGGTGTAAGGCAGGGGTGTGTCCTCTCACCAACATTATTCTCATTTTTGATAAATGAACTAGCCGTAGAGGAATACATGGTGTTCAGCTGACTCCAGATGTCATTCAGATTTTAATCCTTTTGTTCGCGGACGATGTCGCTTTAACGTCCTTTTCGGCCTGGGGTCTCCAAAAGCAGATTAACATTTTGAAAAACTTTGCAGACAACTTTGGAATGTCCGTCAATTTGTCTAAAACCAAAGTGATAGTGTTCCGCAAAGGCGGTTTTCTTGCTGAGCGAGAGCAGTGGAAATATGGTAATGAACGTATAGAAGTCGTTAATAGCTATAAGTATTTAGGTCTTCATTTTACAACTAAGTTATCACTCACGAAAGCTATTGGTGAGCTGGCCGTTAAGGCCAAGGTAAGAACTATGCAGATTTTAAGATGTCTCTTCAGACTTGGTGATGTCCCAAGTAGTATCTTCTTCAAGATTTTTGATGCCCAGATTCTTCCAGTTCTAATGTATGGGGCAGAGGTTTGGGGCTTCCAGGCTTATGGGGACATTGAGAAAGTGCATTTATTTGCGTGTAAAAGACTTTTGCGTGTGGGGCAACAAACCCCAAACAGACTGGTGTATGGTGATCTGGGTAGACACCCGCTATTCATTAACTCAGCAATCAGGGTGGTGAAGTACTGGTTACGGTTGATTGCTATGCCACAGGACAGACTTCCTCGTAAAGCGTATCTTATGTCATGTGCTCTGTGTGACTCTGGTAAAAAATATTGGTATTTCTATTTAAAGAACATTCTATGCGAGAATGGCTGTAATGAAGCATGGCAGCAACAAAGCGTTGGTGACATTGGTAATTTTCTTAGAACACTAAGAGAAAGACTCATTAATCGCTTTAAAGCAGATTGGGATAATGATATCCAGACGAGAGAGAGATACGTGTTCTATGCCAAGTTTAAAAGATCGTTTAAGATTGAGAATTATGTGGATTGTAGCCAGTTACGTTGCTTTAAAATTGCTTATGTCCAATTCAGATTTGGTATATCACCTATAAACTGTCACAGGATGAGGTACAAACGCGGTGTAACCCCTCAACAGTTATTATG
>NW_027127486.1:0-4991 GCF_037325665.1 Littorina saxatilis | reverse complement strand
TGTGTGTGTGTGGAGTGGGTGTTTTGTGGAGCTAGCATGTCGCTATACAATGCGGTCGAAGCCATTACGAAACATTGATGTCCGCACACTAAACATCTCTTGATAATAGAAAGCGGGTGTAGCGAATACAGCCAGAGCAACTGCTCTATAAAATTGACGAGGGTCGAATGCAGAAGAGCGTGAAATGATTTCTATTTTCCCCTAACGCCCAACCGCTTTTTTGCTACCCCCCTTTCCCTCTTTTACGACTCTCACCTGACCTGTTTTTGTTCTACTTTGCTGTGAAGTGTATGCTGGCTCTGGGGCGTGCAGCTTTGTACTGACTGGATTCTAGTTGACGACAAATTGTCTTCGAGCTATGACGCCCCAGGTATTGGGTGATAATGACGTTGGTGCTGATATTTTTTGTAATAGAACATTGACTGTTTCACAGTTTGCGTTTTCTGGGTGAACGATACAGTCACTGTCGTGCAACGGTTAAACTGTGCTGATGAGTTTGAGCCATAGAAAATATTCTTTGTTGCATAAGTATCTTAAGTTTCAAATAATTCATAATGTCATACTTCAGGCAAGTGTATGTATTGTTAAATTGTGACTCTCCACCACGGAATGACGCCTCGCGCGGTTCTGCGCTAGGCTTAATATAAGTTCGGGGGGGGGGGGGGGGGGGTCTGGTAACAGTGTGAGGGTCACCTTAGTCACAGGCTTATAACTCAAAAGTGTTCGCTCTTTTCTAAAACGGTTTTCACCACTGGATAGAGCATAAACAAACTCTTTAGGAAAATGTAAAAATATGAAAATCATGCAAAGGTGACATGCGACTCATTCCGTGGTGGAGGGTCACAATTATGTTTATTTTTAGACTGTGAGTTTCTTGAAACTTTCTTTGCCCAACGCAGAATCACAGTGCTGGTGATCTGAGAGTCGGGTTTCAACGGGTTTCAACGGACGTTGTATCAAGAGACATAATTATGGAAAGCCATGAGTTGTTTCGATTTGCTTCAAAACCATTGTTTGAATAAGTTGTATGTCATATTTCGCACGAGAGCAAACATTCATACATCTACACACATACAAACACCTTTGGCTTTGTATTGGCTCGATTATCAAGCTCCAGAGAGAGAGAGAGAGAGAGAGAGAGAGAGAGAGAGAGAGAGAGAGAGAGAGAGAGAAATACGAAAATGGAGAGAGAGAGAGAGAGAGAGAGAGAGAGAGAGAGAGAGAGAGAGAGAGAGAGAGAGAGAGAGAGAGAGAGAGAGAGAGAGAATGCAAACTATATGTTAATGTATTCACTACGTACCACTAACGCGGTTTCAGAAGCAAAGAAAGACATTTTGAAAATGCTCCCAAAGCACCCCTCCATATAACATAAAGGCACCTATCTGAGCCCATTACCCGTACAGCCAATCAGATAGTCGTAGCTCAGGGGGCACGTGATTTGCATATTTATCTCCTCGCGCTTGGCGTGCTGAATAAAAACAGTTTGATTCTTTTATCTCTACATTGGCAAAGGACCGTCCCTCAAAACAAAAGATATTTGCATAACGGCTAATGTGGAGTGTCGTGGGGATATAGCAGCTTGTAGACGTTGCTCGATCGCTCGGTTTTTTATGTGAAGCACACGAACGATTGAGATAAGCTATGGGTTAGTGTGTTTTCTTGTAAGGCTAGTATTTCCGGTTCCGATACTCTAACTCTGACTTTCTTTTTCTGTCTTTACACCCCCGGTATAGGGGTGTGTATAGGTTTCGCTCGATGTGTTTGTTTGGGTATTTGTTTGGGTGTTTGTTTGTGTGTTTGTGTTCGCAAGTAGATCTCAAGAATGAACGGACCGATCGTCACCAAACTTGGTGAACAGGTTCTATACATTCCTGAGACGGTCCTTACAAAAATTGGGACCAGTCAAACACACGGTTAGGGAGTTATTGGTGGATTAAAATTATACAAGGACTTATAGAGGCACACCCCCGTTGGTCAAAGGGAAATAACCATTCTCACTGCCACCAACTGAGAAGGTTATTCTCTTTGACGGGGGTGTTTTTCCTATCGGAGGAATTTCTTGTTTCTTTCTGTCTTTTCTCTGCCTGTCCGTATGTCTGCCTTTCTGCCTACTGTCGTTGTGTGTTTTTGTCTCTGTCTCTGTCTATCTTTCTGCTTGTCTGTCTGTCTGTCTGTCTGTCTGTCTGTCTGTCTGTCTGTCTGTCGGTCTGTCGGTCTGTCGGTCTGTCTGTCTGTCTGTCTGTCTGTCTGTCTGTCTGTCTGTCGGTCTGTCTGTCTGTCTGTCGGTCGGTCTGTCTGTCTGTCTTTGTTGGACTCTGTCCTTGTCTGTCTCTTTGTTTTCAAAATCTGTTCCCCGCCTCTGTCTCTTTCTCTTTCTCTTTGTCTTTGTCTCCGTCATTCTCTCTCTGTGTCTGCATGTATACATGTGTGTCTGTTTGTCTGAGTGCCTGCCTGCCTCCTCGCTTGTGTGTCTGTTTGCCTGTTTGTCTATTTGTCTTTCTGTCTGTCTTCTGTCTCTGTAGATCTTCTCTCTCTCCTTCTTCAGACCAACAAGCGATAACTATTGCATGTACAGACATGGAATGCGACAACACTCCGATGATACACACCTCCCGTGACTTATTATATTTAAGCAATGTAATTGCAATCTGCCAGGATTGTCAACGGTTGCTCAACGCTTGCCCTTTTCTTTGGTGCAAGTTTTATTTGGCGATGCAATAAACCGTATTTGTGCTATCCAAAAACATTTGTTTAAGCAAGGTATTTAAGCAAACCGACTGCTACCAGGTCACTCTTATTTGTTTTTAAAGGACTGTATGGTTCGGACTCTTTTTAAAGTACTGTATGGCTCGATCTGTTTAAAGTATTGTATGGCTCGGACTCTTTATAAAGTACTGCATGGCTCGGACTCTTTATAAAGTACTGCATGGCTCGGACTCTTTTTAAAAGTATTGTATGGCTCGGACTCTGTTTAAAGTACTGTATGGCTCGGACTCTTATTAAAGTATTGTATGGCTCGGACTGTTATTAAAGTACTATATGGCTCGGACTCATTTTAAAGTACTGTATGGCTCGGAATCTTTTTAACCTTAAAAGTATTGTATGGCTCGGACTCCTTTTAAAGTACTGTATGGCTCGGACTCTTTTTAAAAGTATTTTATGGCTAGGACTCTTTTTAAAAGTACTGTATGGCTCGGACTCTTTTTAAAGTACTGTATGGCTCGGACTCTTTTTAAAAGTATTTTATGGCTAGGACTCTTTTTAAAAGTACTGTATGGCTCGGACTCTTTTTTAAAGTTCAGAATAGCGCGGACTTATTTAAAAGCATGTGTGAATTCGATTCATTTTAAAGGAGGTTATTTGTTTTAGCAAAGTATGCTTTGATAAAAATGAGCGATGCCCAAGGGACTTTCAGCAAAGAACCCTACGTTGCAGAGTCCTCATTTGAAACCGCTTTTTGCTCTCTCCCCGATCATCGCCACTTCATGCAGTGATGTTGACAGATGGGCATTTTTTGATGAGAATTCATTTCAGGAAAGTCCCTTGCGAATTTCATAGCCAATAGCTCTGCTATTTTTTTCAGCAAGGAAATGGCTGTGCCTCTCAGCCGCCGAGAAAATCGACATCTCACGTTTTGCTGTCGACGACTTAATGCTGTAGTGGGGACATTTTCTGTGTGATATACATATGCAGAGATAATTCGAGGCTCCTCTTCTTCTGCACCTCTATGAATAACTTTGAACCTTCAAAATAGCTCATTTACTAAAAACAGTTAAACTGAGTTCAACAGCAGCCAAAGTGTTTCATCTGCAATCTATACAACGGGATTTTTGCTCCGAAGGGCTTCTCCAAAGCATCATAGAACAAGTGTCTATTGTGCTGTTGTTGTTGCTGGTGTTGTTAATGCTGTTGTTGCTTGTATGTCTGTCTGCCTGTTTGTCTGTCTCTGTATCACTCTGTGTCTGTCTGTCTATCTGTCTATATGTATGTCTGTCTTTCCGTCTGTCTGTCTGTATGTATGTCTGTCTATCTGTCTGTCTATCTGTCTGTCTGTCTCTCACTCTCCCCTCTCTCTCTCACTCTCTCTCACTCTCCCCTCTCTCTCTCTCTCTCCCCCTCTCTCTCTCTCTCTCTCTCTCTCTCCTATCTGTCCCCCTGTCTGTCTGTCTGTCTGTCTGTCTGTCTCTCTCACTCTCTCTCTCTTTCCCTCTCTATCCCCTTTCTCGCTCTCTCTTGCACTCTCTCTCTCTCTGTCTCTCTGTCTCTCTGTCTCTGTCTCTGTCTCTGTCTCTCTCTCTCTCTCTCTCTCTCTCTCTCTCTCTCTCTCTCTCTCTCCATCTCTATTATATGTTTATTGACCCCACAAGAGAAAAACAACAGTCAGAAGAAAAGATTATTCATTTCAGGCGCTGGATTCTCGATTCGCCTTTTTTTTGCTGAATTGAAAACCAAAACAAACATTTCTTTTGGCGTTGAACGGGTCCTTACAGCACACCTATTCACGTGCATTTGTGTGCGTGCGTGCTCGAGTGCTGGCTCTTTGGAAGCAGCTCAAAAGATGCCACGATTAAGGGCAGAGAGAGAGAAGGTGTGACTTGTCGAAGGATCGGGATAAGAGGCGAAATTCAGCATTAGCCAAGCGAGGAGATCCAAGACAAAAAAGATGTGTGCGTGATTGGTGGTGAAACTATCCAAAACCGTCATCTAAAATGATCCTCGTCCAAAACTCTTGAGAAGAACAGAGCGGGACATCCAGTGGCGTTCATGAAAATGTGTTTAATTATGATTGTTATGTTGGTGTTGCCTCGAAGAAGGAGAAATAAGTATCAGGGAAAAAGGTGATTTTTGTCCGTCTTGTTTTAATCTCTGTCTCTGTCAGTGTCTTTGTCGGTCTGTCTGTCTGTCTGACTCTCATACACACATAACAAAAGTATACACACGCATATACGCATACACACACACACACACACACACACACACACACACACACA
>NW_027127485.1:10000-11771 GCF_037325665.1 Littorina saxatilis | reverse complement strand
CAGACAGACAGACAGACAGACAGACCGACATACAGTCAGACAGACAGACATACAGACAGACAGTCAGACAGACAGTAAGAGACAGACAGAGAAATAAACACAGCGAAACAGAGAGAGTGAGAGACCGAAACAGATCAGCGACAGACAGACAGACAGACAGACAGACAGACAGAGAAATAAACACAGCAAGACAGAGAGAGTGGGAGACCGAAACAGATCAGCGACAGACAGACAGACAGATAGAAGACACAGCAGGAGACAGCGAAGGACACTCCTGAATGTACATCATTTTGGCATATTCAATCACAAAAGCTTGCTTCCTTTGCAAACTATTGAAGAAAGAGACAAGCACACAGACAAAGGCCACCCACGTCAAGCAATCATTCCGGGGGCTAGTCACGATAATGACAGGAATGTCAGTGTGAAATTGAACGCTCGGCATTTTTTTCTCACCAAGATAATATAGCTTCGTCGATTCCCCGCAGCATTGGAATCGGTGGCACTTTCACGTGAAAAACACACTGAAATTGACGAGCCAGTATAGCGCGGTAGCGATTGCGCTTTAGATGTTAGCGCGCTTTTCTCTGTTAAAGGTACTGAACTTGTCAAATCCAGGTGCACTGAGCCCCTGGGGCTTTTAGTCATACCTCAGGCAGCTATCCGTTAGAAAAACTACCAAGTTTCATTGACTTGCACCCAAAGAGTCAAGAACTGCGATTTTTTTACGAATTAATTTCGTACTCGGACCCGGCTGGTCTTGGCCTATTTTTGGATCTAAATTTAGATCAGGTAGATCACCACATCGTACGCAAAAAGACACGTCACTAGCAAACTATGTCAGACGTCATCATGAGTTTGTGTAAAACAAAATGGAGGCCGAATCACTCAGTTGAATCGAACTCCGACCAAACACCACGTAATAACTAGGTTAATTTATGCACTCGCGTGAACAAGAAACTGTCGAGCTTCACAGATGTCGCCGTTGGGTAGTTTTGGGTTTGTTTTACATAGGAGAATTGTTGAACTGTAAATGCACTCAGCTGCAACAAAAACGCAAAACGAAGGCTGTGAGCTGTACTGTGCCTTTAAGTTTAACTGTTTGAACTTGTTTTTAACACAAACATAACATATATATGTGTTTTTCGAACCGGTAAATGCTACAGAATAAGATGATGTCGTTTTTGGATCGATTACTCAAATTTAGATTATAATTAGTACTTTAAGATTGTTAATGACCAAACTCATCAATTAATGTTTAAGTTTTCAAGCAGAAATGCACTCCCATTGTCCAGGTATTGTCAAAGATTGCTTAACCAAAATTCCAATCAAGATAATAGAAAAATGAGGGTGTGAAAGTGCCTTCTCAATTTTCACAAAAAAGCTGAGTATGACGTCATCAAAAACGTCATTAAGTACCACCACCACCACCCTTCTAAGCACATACCCCCCCCCCCCCCCCCCTCCCCATGGAGATTATCGGGTGTTTCCATGCTTTGGCTGTATACATATGTATTTTAACAGCAGTGAAGCCACAATGTCTCCTTACTTGTTTCTCCTTACGGACAAGTCAGTAATAAAAATAAGGTCTTACATCATCTCATATCAACACACAAAAAAGAACAA
This sequence comes from Littorina saxatilis, assembly GCF_037325665.1. Classification (NCBI taxonomy): domain Eukaryota; kingdom Metazoa; phylum Mollusca; class Gastropoda; order Littorinimorpha; family Littorinidae; genus Littorina; species Littorina saxatilis. The sequence goes on along the minus strand of NW_027127485.1, from coordinate 10,148 downwards.
AAAAAGAACCAACACTCTAGTATCAAATGGACACAGTCAGACAACTCTATAGCCACAACTGCAACACAATAGCAGAATTCACCCTGGCTGTTCCATCCCACCATTTCATAACCGCAACGATCATTTCTACAGCTCGCCATTGCTACAC
>NW_027127485.1:0-5000 GCF_037325665.1 Littorina saxatilis | reverse complement strand
CAACGTCATAGTGTGTATATCATCCCACATTACCCACTCCGACACCATTTGACAGTGAAGTCAAACTCGAAAGCGCGTCATCAGCGAACGTCAGAATACACTACGGGTACCAGCTGGTTTATAAGTGTAAAAATAGCAATCCTAATGTTGATATTCTGGCAACATAATTATGTTCTTGCTGAGCTTAGTATAGTCAAGTTAATTTCTACCGAATCAGCAAATCGTGTCCTCTGTTTCCCGCAGATGCGTTTTAGTTTTTACAAATAAAACTAACATAAAAGACAAATAGATGAAGAAAAAAAACAACATATCAAAACAAAACTGATCTAGAAAAAAAAATAAGAAAAAAAAGCAACAGTAAATTAACAGAAACATATAATTAAATGAAATGTATCCAACCGAATTAAATCAAATCTACGTTGTTGAACCAAACTTGTTCATGCATATTGTAAACGCCATGAGCCTCCCCTCTGGGAGGGTATTATTATTATTATTATTATTATTATTTATTATTATTATTGTTGAATTGTTTCTTGTATTGTTTTTGCTCTCCCTCACCCCTCAACTCCCTTTCTGTACATAGCCTGATTTCTTTTTGTTTTAGTTCCTTTTATTTGGTGTTGAATGAAATGTGTTTTTATTGTGTTTTTTAATTTTCCATGTACCCTCACGGGGTTTTATCGGAATAAAACTTGACTTGACTTGACTTGACTTGTGCGTAGAAATACTCACTATAATAATAATAATAATGCTTTGTAGAATAATCATCGGTGTCTCCTATTCATTTTGTTAAGTCTGCATACACGACGCTCCTTACGTTAGCTATTAAAGTGTACACTGTATACTGAAGCGTTCCACTTAATTAACACAGTGCGATATAATGGCACAGTTCTACTAGCACACGGTACACACATAGGACACACCAGTCTACGTACACTTGAACCATATAGTGTTACCCTGTCTGCTCCTTCTACAAGTATAACTGTGTACTATATCACGCAGTGTTCCAAACTGGTAACACAAACTGTGTTCAAAAGTTGAACACTTCAGTTTGACTGACTGGGCGGGGAACAAAACAGAGAACAAGATCGATGTTGAATCAGACTCGCATGACTCCCTGTGTTCTCGAGACAAGGAACAACTCAAGACAAGGAACAACACTAGACAAGGAACAACACGAGACAAACACACGCGTGCATCATACAGTGCGCTTTGTCGACACACTAATCGTAACATTAATGCTGACTGACCCGTCACTCTAAACACGCAATGTCCACCTCTCTATCACGCGATAGCAGCCATCACTGCAAGGGAGGGCCAATGGAACCTACATCCAGTGACACCAGGCTGACGTAACGAAGGGAAGGTAACACGCATGAAGCGACAAGATCAGGGCCGATTATCGCAACATATGTTACCTCATCAACAATTCCACTGAGCTTTCGCGGACTATGCGCTCAATGTTCAATTATGGATAGTAGCTGGCTTCAATTGTCGTGACATATCACGCCGTGTGTTCGTGACTGTCTCGGTTTGAACATCCTCCCCTTGTGTAAGCTAAGGGGTGGGGGTGGTAAAGGGGGGGTGGGGGGGGGGGGATTGAGGGAAATCAGACGAAACGAATGCAGGCCAAAGGCATAGGGTGATATATAACGATAGCTACTGCACCAAAAAGTACAGTTACATTTGAATCAGTCAGCCTTGACTGAACTAAAGTAATGGATACGCTGAAATAGAACAATAGATCAACAAATCGGCATCATTATCATTTGCATTTTCTCGTCGTCTTCTCTGATTTTGATTGGGATTCTAGAAAATCTGAAATGTTCTTGTTTGTTTGATTTTCTAACTTCTTCTTATGTTGTATTAACTGTTCCATAAACTTACAACATTTGCTTTTTGTTTTTTGGGGGTATTTGTTTTATGAAAAAAAGAATGCATTTGCAAAGTCAAAAGAAGAAACGGCATCAAAGGGAAGTAACTGATGTTGCTTGAAGAGAACTCATCAAAGAGAAGTAACTGCGAAATGCCAAGAAGCAAAGCTTCACGGGAAATAACTGTGGGCAGATCGGAGAGGACAAAGCGGGAAAACAAGCCGGTTTCAGCTGATTTCAATACGCATTATATTTAGAGTGCACAAAGTTGATGCTCATTTGAAGCGCACAATTGTTGATTACAACATACATTCTGCATAAAAGCAATTGCACATGTACGTGAAACGGGGATTTGTACGCAGTTTCGTGATAAAATTCTCATCTTGCAGATTTACATCGTCGTATATTGTGTGTAGACGCCACGAAACAAGCAGGCGGCTATTGTGAACATTGTCGATCAATGCCTTACGATCGATGCCGTTAACTTCCTTACAATGCTATCAAATCCTCCTTATTTCACTGTTTAAAGGTGCTTCACGCACGAAGCTGCTTGTTTCATCTCCTTCCTTAAAGCAACCTTTCCGTGTTCTAGACAAAAACATATTCACAAAAGACAATTTTTGAGAAAAATAAAATAAAAAAACTCGGTCATGTTTTGTATGGGCTGTGAAGGAGTTGTGCCCCTTATAAAAGTGAGGCAAACATTGCCAATTAATCGTTGACCCCAGCATGTATTGGTGTAACTGTGAACAGTGCGCTCTAATGTGTTCTGATGTTTTTTTGTGCAGTATACGCTCAAAACGACGCATGGCCTTTCCGTTTCAAACTATTGACATAGGCAAGCATGGCCAAATCTTAAAATGTTAACTCGCCAGCCGGGCGAGTAAATTCGAGGAAGCCACTAGCCCGGCAGACATTTCGCTGGCCCGGTATATACCACAGCAGAAGTGCAGTGTTGATGAAACTAGTATTCATTAACTTGTGACCACAGTGGATCTGCAGTGTGTATATGGCTTTAACACTCGATGTTACAACCACATAGGTTACATTTGACCAGAATTTGCATTGGCCAGCCGGGCGAGTTGCCAGGCGAATTCTACTAGCCCGGCGAATGGTATAATCGCCCCTGGAGATCGGGCGGACGATTTGGCCATCCCTGGACATATATGCCTCCAGTGACCATCTTCCTTCTTTTAAACAGAACAAAGGTCTCTCCAGTCTCATCTAGAGGTATACCTCAAGACAAGCGATACAATTCTTTGACCAGTGGCCAGCTGAGTTGTGTACTGACAATCTATATATAGCTCAGAAGGCGAAACACACGTGGTCCCTGACCTGCTGGGAAGCGATCATGACTCCACAAGCTTTCCCGCCGTTATCCGTGAACAGATTGACATGCAGTTACATTCGGTGCAAATACATAAAAACTTATCTGTTAATCCAAACAATGATATAATTACTGTGATGTTCTTAACTACACTTTAACATGGAATGTATGTATGTATGTATGTATGTATGTATGTATGTATGTATGTATGTATGTATGTATGTATGTAGGTATGTATGTAGGTATGTATGCATGTGTGTTGGTGTGTCGGTGTGTCATGTGTGCAAGAAAAAAGGGTATGGTAGTTGTACATATATTACTTTAGATATTTTTATCATGGGTTTTATGAATTTTCTTCTCTTATTCTTTTATAATTATTAATTAATGACCTATTTGTGCTGATGACCAATTTAATTTCCTTTGTTGGATCAATAAAATGTTATGAGTTATGAGTACACACAGGGGCGCCCCAAACAGTGCGTTCCCGCGTCCAATACGCATCCGAAGCCGAAAACACGTAAAATAAAGTCATGGAGGAGGTCCCGCGACGCACCGAAACTGACAAAGAGGGGGTCCCGGGACGCACCGAAACTGACAAAGAGGGGGTCCCGCGACGCACCGAAACTGACAAAGAGGGGGTCCCGCGACGCACCGAAACTGACAAAGAGGGGGTCCCGCGACGCACCGAAACTGACAAAGAGGGGGTCCCGCGACGCACCGAAACTGACAAAGAGGGGGTCCCGCGACGCACCGAAACTGACAAAGAGGGGGTCCCGCGACGCACCGAAACTGACAAAGAGGGGGTCCCGGGACGCACCGAAACTGACAAAGAGGGGGTCCCGGGACGCAGGACATATCCGTCAAGATGCATTCCCTCAGTACTTTTTTTTCTGACAAATCCTCTCAGGCGCACATCCATGGCCCCACGGGACCGACGGATACCCACACAAGTACTTTCAGAAATTGTTAGAGCTGCCAGATTTGTACCGACTCAAACTTACGGAGCTAATCTGACCGATTTGACCATAACGTTTTTGTGAAGGGCTCAAAGTTTCAACAATTTGGCATTAACAGAGCGCGCGCCGGTGAGTATGTGTGTTGGCGAGGAACGAGCTTTCACAAAGCAAGATTATAGACCTCCTCAACTTCGGACACTCTACAGTCCCGCAATTCCACCTTTTTTTTTTTTTTTTTTTTGTTGGGGGGGGGGGGTCCTTTGACCCACTACACAATAAAGTTCGGGGTCCCGGGACCCTCTAGGTTGAGGTCCTTTGGAAACTCTGACACCTCATACCTAGAATTTTCCCCAAAGACGACCAAGGCGACATAGTCTTCGACGACATGTTATCCCTCACCTAACCGTAAACAAATCAAAGTCAAATGACTACCCGTGCAAGCAGGCTGGACATGAAACAGAGCATCTATACACACAAGAAATGTAACACTTTAAACCACCACATCGCTGACACTTTCACATGTTAAATCAGTCTCACGCACACCTAAAGTCGCAGCTATCGCATTCTCACAGCTGCTCAAACAACCAGTCGACATATCATGTCACCGCACCAATTTCAACCAATGATAGACACTCTTGCATCAAAGTGCGAGGTAAAAGCAACGCGAAGCGTTTGTAACGCCGCAGCTGGATGGTCAATTGTTGTGTAAAGCTGATATTGATTGGATACCCGCTTTGTTCCATTCAAGTCAAGGACAGTGTGTGACTGTGGTGTGTTGCTTTGTTTGTTTTGGGCCATCATGCCACTGCCTTCATTACACTTTCTGTCTCTGTCTCTGTCTTT
>NW_027127484.1:7500-13139 GCF_037325665.1 Littorina saxatilis | reverse complement strand
AAGTTTTGACTAAATGTTTTAACGTAGAGGGGGGAATCGAGACGAGGGTCGTGGTGTGTGTGTGTGTGTGTGTGTGTGTGTGTGTGTGTGTGTGTGTGTGTGTGTGTGTGTGTGTGTGTGTGTGTGTGTGTGTGTGTGTGTGTGTGTGTGTGTGTGTGTGTGTGTGTGTGTGTGTGTGTGTGTGTGTGTGTGGGTGGGTGGGTGGGTGGGTGGGTGGGTGGGTGGGTGGGTGTGTGTGTGTTTGTTTGTGTGTGTGTGTGTGTGTAGAGCGATTCAGAGCGATTCAGAGAAAACTACTGGACCGATCTTCATGAAACTTGACATGAGAGATCCTGAGTATGGAATCCCCAGACGTTTTTTCCATGTTTGTTTTTATAAATGTCTTTGATGACGTCATATCCGGCTTTTCGTAAAAGTTGAGGCGGCACTGTCACGCTCTCATTTTTAAACCAAATTGGTTGAAATTTTTGGTCAAGTAATCTTCGACGAAGCCTGGAATTTAGTATGTCATTTCAGCTTGGAGGCTTAAAAATTAATTAATGAGTTTGCTAATTAAAGTTGTCATTACAATCGCATTCTCAGAAACAGATTAAAACATGATTGCATTGTATTCCTCATCTTCTCCTGAATTCAAAAATATATAGATATGTCATGTTTACTCTAAAAATGTGCTCAGAATGAAAGAAAATAGGTTCAGTTAGTACTACGGAAGCGTGCTTCGCGGAGGCAAGCGTGACCCGTCTCGGTCTTCGGTATGGTTAGCCGAGACTATCTGAATGTAGTCTCGGCGATGACTGGTTTGTGGTGTTGATCTTGACTAAATGTTTTTATATCGCTTCACGCGACTTGTTTCTTTTTCTGTTTTTTGGTTTTTTTTGCGGGGAGTATCCCTCTTCATTGATCTTTTTTTCTTCTTTTTTTTCTGCTTTTTATATTAATTTTTCTACTTTAAATGTACCTATATCGTTAACAATACTATTTCTAAATGTATTTTAAACACGCCCCAAAACTTCCTTTACGGTAATTTTTAATAATCATATTATATTTACAAATCACTTTATCCTCAACGCATTTCCAAGTGAACATAATTTTGGGGCACAAAAAAAATAAAAATAAAAATCAGTATAATCAATTTCGTTCTCACAATAAGTACAACAATTACTGTATGTTGAACTTGTGTTTAATAATTTTATATCAGCAAAACTCTTTGTTGGACAAACATAGATTGGTTATAGGGAAACTTTGGGTTACTGGTAAAGTTTAAAAGGAAGAACATTATGCAGTAGACCGTAAATAACTAAGTTTAGTGACTTGTTCCTTATTTATTGGGGAAATGTCTGTCAAGAAGTTTAGAAAAGACAATACTGTTCATCGGTGTTTTAATTTGTTTTCCCTCGTTAATTTTTGATTACGATGGCGATGCATGGTTATGTACAGTTAAAATTCAAGATTCGATTTTTTTTTGAAAGCATAGGACAGTTTCTTTACGCGTTTAAAAAAAATAACACAGAGGCAAAAACTGGTTGTTGCAGTCTGAATGCAATTGAGGTCTATTAAGAAAAAGGTTAATTAAAAAAAAAATGTGTAGCTCCCAGCGGCACTTGAACCCAGAGCGTCGGATTGAAATTCCGAATCCGTAACCACTGCACTATGCTACTCGTCTAGAAAAAGCACTATGCAAAGATGTGTTATCAGTTATTCAGTCGTGGTAGTTTGAAAGCTCACCACCTTCGCCGAATGACTCGAGCACGTTTTTTTTCGGTCAGTAAATGATCGTACTGTCGGTTTTGAGCCCCGCTGTTTCAAGCTTTTCACCTGAATTAAACAAGAATGTCACAGTTCGTGTCTATGGTGCAAGGTAGCCGACCGTCTCATTGTAGCCAGTTGCTCGATTGACGCATTTCACGTCTTCAATATTGTGTCTGAGCTCATTTTTTCCCAATGAGCTGCCTTTAAAACCGGAATGTCCTGCAATTGTAGCATGCGTTGGAGGTTTCTTTTAGATGGGTAAGGACCTTTAAGATGCCATATCGTCGTATAAATAATGAAATTAACTTTGAAGGTGGAAACTTCGAAAGCAAAGTTGCCAGCTACTCGGAATGCACGAGCTAACTTGAACGCCAAAGTAGTGGCTTCAAGAGTCCTGAGGTCAAGGTCGAAAAAATTGGGGGAATCCCAATTAGTGCGGATGCGTTTGTAAACGGTAGGCTTGGTGATCAGAGGAAACAAATCTCATCGCGAGTTCGTAAATGGGCGAACGTTGATCGCGCTGTAGCTTTTACAATAGTTGTTGGTTTTGACTGGTTGAACGAAATGGTCTGTTCAAAGCTGTGATGATTGTCTTGAAATTGAATGACTGTCTGTAATAATGATTTTGTTGACCAAAATGTTGGGGAGAACAACATTTTTTTTGTGTTTATGTGGTAGCGAAGTCGGTTATGTTAAACCTCTTTTTTTATGATTGTGTATCGGTAAAACTGTTTGGTTAGAGCGAAAGTTTTGGGCTACTGGTCAATTCAAAAAGGCAGAACTCAAGTTTTTGGGGGAATCAAGATATAAGGTGTAGTGAAAAGAAGACAAGTTCAGTAACTTTCATATTAAAAATGTGTGTCCAAATGTTCACAAAAGATAAATTGTTGTACTTAGGTGTTGGTAAATAATGTTTGTCCTCGTTAATTGTGAACAGGATGTATGTTTAGGTAAAGTTGAAAGTCAAGATTGAATTTGTTTATCCCACGCGCGTGTGTGCATGTGTGTTAGGCATAGAACACTTTATTATCTCAATTTCGAGAAACTCGGGTGTGGTGAATCACAACAAACAACATAAAACGTAAGAAAATAAATAAAATATCGAGGCACAAATAATCAGCTCATAATAGTGTGTGTGTGGGTGGGGGGGTGGGGGTGCACACACACACACACACACACACGGTCGAACACACACACACACACACCCACACACACATACACACACACACACACACACACACACACGCACGCGCACACAAACAAAACGCACAATTATACCAGCACGCACGCACGCACAGGCACTCGCACAAATACATACAAACACTTTCACACACACGCACACACACACACACACACACAAACACACACCCTTCCCCTCCCCCCCAAACACACATGTGTACACGTGCACTGCAAACGAATGAATGAATGAACAGACGCACACCTACACACGCACGCACGCACGCACACACACACACACACACACACCAACACGCACACGCACACTCTCACACAAACACACACTCACACATGCACACAAAGACGCCCATTTACATAGAAACACCCCCTCCTATAAGCGGGGATGACATTTTCAGAGTGGTGGCCAGTGACCCAGAACGAACAAAAGTCAAAGCTGGCAACTCAGGTTTGTATTCAGGGAAATTTACACGAAATGCACGCACGAGATACGACTTTTCTTTCTATTTTCTCTCTTTGGGACTTTCATTTGCGTTAGATCGGTTTTATATGAAAAACCGAAGAAAAGCCCTGCTATTTTGCACTGAGAAACTTTGGAAGCAGCGTGTTTACTCCTGGGTTTCGCTGTAGTACAATTACCCTCACTTACTTCCTCGCTTGCTTCAAAAGTAAGCACTTTTTCCGTCCCATGCATGCGAAATTGAGGATGTACTTCCGATGTCGCTCAAAACGTAAAAAGTTGTCGCAAACTACCATCAATTGCTTCCTCGCTTTGCTTCGAAGTAAGCCCTTCTTCCGGCCCATGCATACGAAAGTGAGGCAAGTTCTTCCGATGTCACTCAAAACTTCGGGAATTTTCGCGAACTTCCCCCATTAGCATACGGGCACAGATTTCGCGCAATATTTTTCCTTCAGCCAATGAAGGCACAGCTTGTTGTCTCGGTTTGATTATAAGAGGAAGTAATTCATTCGTAACTTCCGTTCCGTCTAGAACAACGTGGGTGTTTGTGTGTCAAAATCCGTGCCGTTTTGCAAAATGACAGCTGTAGCAACGTCTATTTGGTCGCTATCTATCTGTCGCTGTCCGATAGTTTAATGTCTGCTTGATTTTATCATAGCCGTTGTTTTGCTGTGCTAAGCTGTGTATGGCAGGAATGCGAAGTTTGCCGACGAGGTCGAGAGACTCAGTATCATACCTTGTATAAACCATAAGAAAACAACCCCCGTCCATCACAAGTGACATCCAAGACACAGGCCCCGCCCACCTCGTGACGAGTGCCTGTGGTTAGAAGAGTGTGGGAAGAGAAAATGCGAAGAGAGGACAGTTAGGGGGAGTGAAGGAAGAGACAGGGCAAAGAGAGGATGGTTAGGAGAGTGTAGGAAGAGACAGGGCGAAGAGAGGATGGTTAGGAGAGTGTAGGAAGAGACAGGGCGAAGAGAGGATGGTTAGGGGGAGTGAAGGAAGAGACAGGGCGAAGAGAGGATGGTTAGGGGGAGTGAAGGAAGAGACAGGGCAAAGAGAGGATGGTTAGGAGAGTGTAGGAAGAGACAGGGCGAAGAGAGGATTGTTAGGAGATAGTAGGAAGAGACAGGGCGAAGAGAGGATGGTTAGGAGAGTGTAGGAAGAGACAGGGCGAAGAGAGGACAGTTAGGGGGAGTGAAGGAAGAGACAGGGCAAAGAGAGGATGGTTAGGGGAGTGAAGGAAGAGACAGTGCGAAGAGAGGATGGTTAGGGGAGTGAAGGAAGAGACAGGGCGAAGAGAGGATGGTTAGGAGAGTGTAGGAAGAGACAGGGCGAAGAGAGGACAGTTAGGGGAGTGAAGGAAGAGACACGTCAAAGAGAGGATGGTTAGGAGAGTGTAGGAAGAGACAGGGCGAAGAGAGGACGGTTAGGAGAGTGTAGGAAGAGACAGGGCGAAGAGAGGATGGTTAGGGGGAGTGAAGGAAGAGACAGGGCAAAGAGAGGATGGTTAGGAGAGTGTAGGAAGAGACAGGGCGAAGAGAGGATGGTTAGGAGAGTGTAGGAAGAGACAGTGCGAAGAGAGGACAGTTAGGGGGAGTGAAGGAAGAGACAGGGCAAAGAGAGGATGGTTAGGAGAATGTAGAAAGAGACAGGGCGAAGAGAGGACGGTTAGGAGAGTCTAGGAAGAGACAGGGCGAAGAGAGGATGGTTAGGGGAGTGTAGGAAGAGGAGTGAAGGAAGAGACAGGGCGAAGAGAGGATGGTTAGGAGAGTGTAGGAAGAGACAGGGCGAAGAGAGGATGGTTAGGGGAGTGAAGGAAGAGACAGGGCGAAGAGAGGATGGTTAAGAGAGTATAGGAAGAGACAGGGCGAAGAGAGGATGGTTAGGGGAGTGTAGGAAGAGACAGGGCAAAGAGAGGATGGTTAGAAGAGTGTAGGAAGAGACAGGGCTAAGAGAGGACAGTTATGGGGAGTGAAGGAAGAGACAGGGCGAAGAGAGGATGGTTAGGAGAGTGTAGGAAGAGACAGAGCAAAGAGAGGATGATTCGGAGAGTATAGGAAGAGACAGGTCAAAGAGAGAATGGTTGGGAGAGTGTAGGAAGAGACAGAGCAAAGAGAGGATGGTTTGGAGAGTGTAGGAAGATACAGGTCAAAGAGAGGATGGTTAGGGGGAGTGAAGGAAGAGACAGGGCGAGGAGAGGATGGTTCGGAGAGTGTAGGAAGAGACAGGTCAA
>NW_027127484.1:0-2500 GCF_037325665.1 Littorina saxatilis | reverse complement strand
AATCAAAACCTTCCAACACCGCTGGTGCAGATTAGACCTGCCTGACTGTCTGCGTGCGTATTGGAGGTGAAGACGAAGCCTCAATCGCCAAAGCGTCACCTATCTGTAGGTCCTGAGCATCGGATGTACGTTGATACGTGGTGAGATCCGCACGGAACTGTCTATGCAACTTTTTCTAGTCACAGGTGTAAGCCGGTTCGATCTTTTCTTTGAAATTTCGTCCTCTGTGTACGTAGCAAAGCGTTTCGCCATTTTCGGTTTTCGTTGCAGACGACGATAGTGAAAGTAGTACCTATGGTTTTGTTTTGACCTTTCGTATTCAGGGTTCTTAATTGAAGCTTGGTAAAGGGAGCTTGTCGTGTAAGTGGAAAGTTGACGAAGCTTTTGAAAACAGATAGTGAATGAAGAAGGTGTGGCTTTCAGTTATATACAGGAGAACGGGGTTGGTGTTATTCTTTTTTCCCCGTCAATCACGAAGTACACAGATAAAACGTGGTTGACTGACCAAGGCCTGTTGGCACACTATTCAGAATGCACAACAAAATGTAACAACACTTTGATACCCATTTGTCTACGTTTGTGATCACTTGAAATGAATACTGAAAACAAAAGTGTTTAAGGTAGTGACTGAATGTATGTGAAGGAAAACATTTTCAGAAATAAATGCATGATCAAAATAATTGATTTCGGCATCAAAGCGTGTACCATACAATCTTGCACACGTTTGCTTTAGTTGTGGCAAAGAAGGAATGCGTGTGACATCAAGATATGTCACACGCTTTTCTTCTTTGCCACTACTAAAGCAAACGTGTGCAAGATTGTATGTTACACGCATTGGCATGTGCAAGAACGGATTCAAACTCGAAATCGTCCCTCCAAAAGCCCCAAAATGCACACACGACTTTTAATTTTTCCTGCTGTTATTGTTTCTTCTCTTTACAAATTCTTCAACGCTGAGAATACTGAAAACGGCATCCCAGACGACAGTACTGTTTCCATACGCGAATTTAGCTGCCCTTGGAAAGTGGCTCGCCCAGGAGGCCTGTTAGTCTGAAACTGGAAGGACAGAGTTCTGAACCTAGATGACGAAGATCCCGGAAAGAACAAACATTTCGCGGATGCATTTCGCCTGTGTGTGTGTGTGTGTGTGTGTGTGTGTGTGTGTGTGTGTGTGTGTGTGTGTGTGTGTGTGTGTGTGTGTGTGTGTGTGTGTGTGTGTGTGTGTGTGTGTGTCTGTGTTTCAACGGTGGGGAAGTACATCGGACATTTTGGGGTATTAAGGTCCATTAGGGTATAATGAGCCCGTCCTCATATTACACCACCAAGGTACCCCTATCTACCCCAGTGTGTGTGTGTGTGTGTTTGTTTCTTTCTTTTGCAGTTTAGCAGTTGCTGCTCACTCTGAAGGGCCTGTGTTGTGATCAATACCTTCCAGGGCTTCCTCAGTACATGACTGTGATTCTGCTCCTGTGGTTCAGGCTCTCCATATCACTTCTTGATGTGACACCTTCATTGTGATTGTGAGTTGTTAAAAAAAAATCATGCTTTTTCTCTGTCTTATCATCTATGAAGAAAAAGTGGCTACTATCTGGAGGCGTGGGGGGGGGGGGGTTATAGGAGTAATGTGGTGACAATTATAATGTCAAATATATAATAAAATAAAATAATAATGAATAGCATTTTTAAAGAGCACATCTTATCAGTTGAACAACTCAATGCACTAACTCACGGATTCACCAAAAGCAAAAACAATCAAAGCATACACTACCATTTAGACCATTAACACGGAAAATTAACAAAATAAAACGAAATATGACAATTATTACCGCCCCCACCCCCACATACAGCCCCCCCACACACACACACACACACACACACATACACTCACCATCAACATACATAAAAGCCACTCTATACAAACAAAGATTGGTGATAGAGAACAGCAAAAATGTCCAAGCAGACAGTTTCATTTTTTCAATGATAGAACTTGCGAAACAAGTAGCTCTTTAGCTGAGTTTTAAACCCAGCCAAGGTAGGCTGATCTCTGAGATATAAATATACATATACCATGATATATATATATATATCCCATGACCTCCCTTCTTTGTCTCTGTTACTTCAGTATGGGTATATATGTTGTATTTTTATAGCTCAATAAATACATCATGGACTCAAAAAAATATATGATAGTGCAGATTCCGATTTGGGCGAAGAACTACTTTGCTCCCGACCTTTGACCTCGCGCCGAACAATGTGACACATTTGTATGAAGTTCCAAAATCGTATTGCACGGCTCAGAAAACCATATCAGTTGCACGCAAAAATGAATCTCAGAACTGATCTGATGTATGAGATGCAATAAGCAAACGTTTCTTTCATTATGAAAGCAATGCAGGTGGGAAAAAAACGAACATTCAACTTACAAGATAACCAGATGCTAGCGAACCAAAACAAAAACACGAGTACCCTCCCCTTGCTTCGTTAGCAGACGACTTTTGAG
>NW_027127483.1:0-15981 GCF_037325665.1 Littorina saxatilis | reverse complement strand
TGTGAATTTTACCGTCGATCACTTTACATGTGTAACCTCAATTAACATGTTGCATGTTTCGCTTTTGATTTGTATGTTGCTTACTTTGTCATTTTGTTGTTTGTGTTTATTTGCTTGTTTGCTTACTTGTCGATTGTTTGCTGGGTCGTTCGTTTAATTTGTTTATTTGTCATGTTGCTTTACTTGTTTATCATTTATTAGACATTTGTATTAGAAGTAAGGACCGGTTGTAAGAAAAGGCGTCGCCTTAAACCTCTATCCTTGAAAAATAAAGTTCCATCATCATCATTCTCTCTCTCTCTCTCTCTCTCTCTCTCTCTCTCTCTCTCTCTCTCTCTCTCTCTCTCTCTCTCTCTCTCTCTCTCTCTCTCTCTCTCTCTCTCTCTCTCATGGCATGTTGTTGTTTTTCTCTACCTTTTTTTCTACGTTAATATCCGTGTAAATATGTGATTAGATTAGTCCCCTCTCTGGGCGAGGGCTGGTTGAAAAAAAGCTCGTTGTATTGCTTATGCCACAACCCTCGAAAAATAAAATTTGATTTGATTTGATTTGATTTGATTTGATTTGATCTCTCTCTCTCTCTCTCTCTCTCTCTCTCTCTCTCTCTCTCTCTCTCTCTGTCTCTCTGTCTCCCTCCCTCCCTCTCTCTCTCTCTCTCTCTCTCTCTCTCTCTCTCTCTCTCTCTCTCTCTCTCTCTCTCTCTCTCTCTCTCTCTCTCTCTCTGACAACCTACAACAAAAACAAGTACAAACACTATTCATCCGATTATGTTATGGGCTGAATTATAAAGAATATCGATCACTACCGTAACGTGTCTCACCATCAATCCTTGGTCCAAAGCTCGCATACTGTACCAGCCGGCAATACCAAAGTGGTTCGATCCTGGCATGAGAAAACAAATTAAGTAAAGTGATCAAAATAAAATATTGCAAATGTTCTGTCTGTCAGTCTGTCTGTGTGCAGTTTGTTTGTTTGTTAGTTTGTTTGTTTGTTTGCTAATTTGTTTGTTTCATTACATCCCTTCATGCTTTCATCGCTGTTGTCTGTGTGTCAGTCTGTGTGTCTGTATCCCCTTCTGTGTGTGTGTGTGTGTGTGTGTGTGTATGTGTGTGTGTGTGTGTGTGTGTGCGTGTGTGTGTGCGTGTGTATGCGTGTGTGTGTGTCTGTGAGTGTGTGTCTGAGTGTCTGCCTGTCTGTCTGTCTGCCTGTCTGTCTGTCTGTCTGTCTGTCTGCAGTTTATTCGTTTGTCTGTTTGCGTGTTTGCCTGCGTGTGTTGGACAGTGTTCATGGACCTACCTCTGACACTAACCCATCCTATTCCACTTTCCTTGGCCTTTTGGATGGCGATGTCCATGGAGAATTTGCCCACCACGGGGCCTGGAATCAATAATAAAGGGACACAGTTCAAAAACTTTGAAAGATGACTTTAGGAGAAACGCAACTCTCCATGAAAATGTACATTTATCTGAACTTACTTATTGCATGTCTCAGCATCGATGTTCTCGTCCCACGCGCTTCATTCATAGTCTCACTTTTTTTCTTTTTTTTCTGTAAGTTCCCCATACCCCCCTCCTACATTTTGTTCTTCTGGTTAATAATTGTGTTGTCCACCATCATGAAAACTTGTGTAACTTAGCATTGTTATGGTCACGTCAAATAAGCATCTGCTTGAGTTCGTGTCCTAGCTGCATTTTTGTCAATTGTTTCATGTCATGTATTTTGAATAAAATTGTGTTTAAACCAAACGCAATGAAAAACAAGCACGTGCAACTGCGGTACGGTGAGGAGAAGAGGCCGGTGTATCACGAATTTTTACTCCATGAGTAAAAATTTCGTACGAGATTCTTACTCCGAGTACACCTTTTGTACGAGAAAAGAACACCCCAAGGTACGAACAAATTACTCCCTCCATGAAATTTTGACTCCAAAAATGTTTTACTTCCAGTAAAAATCTCGTACGCGAAAATGGGATGCGGGCGAAGGGATAATGCCAATATGTGATCTCGCGCAAACAAATGTCGCGCTACCCTCCCTCCACCCCTTCCACCACCAAGACTAACAGGGGACAGGGGAGTAAAAGTTGCGGACACCTGGCGTGGGCAGTAAATTGCTCGTGTTCGGGTGGAATAATTTATTCGTTATTTATTCGTCAGGGGAGTAACATTTTCGACCGAAATGTTGACTCGGAACACACCTGTCGTTGGAAGTAATTTTCTCGTGTTATGGGGGAGTAGTTTTTTTTGTAAAGGGAGTAAACCTTTCGTACGAAATTGTTACTCCGGAGTAAAAATCTCGTGGGAGTAATTTTCTCGTGTTACACCGGCAGACAGACAAAGAAAGAGAGAGGCAAAAGAGAGAGAGAGAGACAATATTGACAAACAGAAAGATAGAGAGGGAGACAGAGAAAAGAGACAGACAGAACGACACAGACAGACAGAGTGACACAAAAAAAGACAGACAGAAAGACAGACAATCACAACAACACCTCTATAATTCACTAAGCAATAACGGCACACAAAAGAAGTCTCTCTTCCTCTTTTCGATACATAGTACTTCCGACTGTCATCAACAATCTCGATATGACTATCATAAGGAAAGCCCTGACACTCAGTACCAGTCAAGCAGTACCACAGTCCATCAGTCACAACATACTCGTTCCTGTACCTTGACATGCGTCTCGCTTGGTTGGACTTGTCACTTTTCATGTGTGCAACAATTTCCCGTTTTTCTGACACGTATAAACTATATTATGGACACTGTCTCGTAAGACAACAAAAACTGAGGGAGTTGGATGACAAAATGCTTTAGGTGAAGTTGGGTATGACATGCTGAACACGAATGAATATAATTATGTGTTGTCGTGACGATTAAATACACAGTTTCGAAGAAGTTCAAAGGCAAGAACTTGTATCAGTAACTCCTTCATGTGTAAACAGTTCGACTGACCCTCTCAGATTCACCAGGCGTTTACATTGAATAACACCATCTCTTCACTTGGACACTTAACAAAGATCAACAGCCTTAGTGCTTTCTATGCACAGTGGGAATTCTTTCATCAATTAATTTAGTAACATTCACTCATCACAGGAAGCAGTCAGGGGTTCGATATTTAGCACTTGTCTAAGTGAAGGGATGGTCTTATCCCATGTAAAAGCCTGGCCAGGTCTGAGGATGTGAACCGAATTGTTTTCACGAGAAGGATTGTGCTTTTAATTGACATGGTTGCATGTAAACTGCCTCGATCTGTCAACTTTCTGAGCTTGTTTTTAATCCAAACATAACATATCTATATGTTTTTGGAATCAGGAAACCATAAAAAATAAGATGAAATCATTTTTTATCGATTAATAACAATGTAACTTTAATCAAAATTTACAGATTTGTAATGACCAAACTTCAGCGAAAACTGACCGAGAAGGTTGTGTCCATCAACCAAGGCGGTAGCAGCAGTCTCCTTGACCACTTGGGGTTCCGTACCCACTGAGGCCACCATGGACAGCAGAAGGTCCTCCGTGTAAAATTCTGAACGACGCATAGAAGAAAGTACAACAGATCATGTGCAAAGCGAGTTTACAACGTGACTACACTGGTTTGGGGTTGATTTGGGGGGTACCCTTATTCGGAAGGCGGTCACGTGACCCCTGGTTTGACCTTTTGATCGTATGTCAAAGTTGCCAAGTTATGGCTATTCTGGATGTGTTTGTGCATAGCGAGTTTACAACCACACTGATATTCAAACGGACAAGCACACAGACACACTGCAAGACAGACTGACACTGACACAGAAATACAGATTTTGTTGGCAGCAAATCCATGAAATCAAGAAGATACCCCTCAGAATTGACGCCTAAACCTCCTGTTTTCGACTGCTCCTGCGAAGGACACCTTCATCAGAAGGAATGGCATGACACAAGAATCAAACAAGAGAGCGAAACAAAACAACTTGTTCTGGATAGATAATTGGTTTGTCCTTTTTGTCGTATGTCAAAGTTGCCAAGTTATGCCTATTCTGGATTTGTTTGTCGATTTTTTAATTGGTACCTTAACTTTTGTCAGGTCGATTTGCACCTGTAAAAGAAATCTTTGATCCGAAAATTGTGCCAGACAGCAAAGTTAAGTGCCTTTAATAGCAAAGGAAGTTTGAATGAAATAACACGGGAATGAATGTTTCTGCTGGGATACCAAAATGGGTGCAAAATGTTTTTCGCCGAATTCATATGAATGCGATTTGAGCACAGAAAGTTGTTGAGAGAGTCAACATTGGAGAATGATAGTATCTTCCGACCCTACCCTAGTCCAAAACCGCTCCCTGCTCCCTCCTCCCATGCCCCCCCCCCCACATACACACACACACACACACACACACACACACACACACACACACCTCCCCCCCCCCCCCCAGCGTTTTCGTAAAAACTCACCGACACTTGAAAACACCATAGGAAACAAATAATAAAGAATAAACATGTAAACACTTTGCATTTTTTGGATGGGCTAGATTGAATTTTAAAAAAATGTAAACTTAAAAAACGTCTTCTTTCTTTCTTTCTTTTTTTCTTTCTTTTTTTCTTTCTTTTTATTTTAATTGTTGTACAAACCCAGTCTGTTGAGACCATGGCTGAAGTGACCTCGATAATCAGCGGCGACCAGAAGGTCCGCCAGTGCGCAAGCGTGGCTGGGAGCGGCGCCGACTTTTTCCAGGCATCTGACACAAAACGCGTGCAACTCGTCTTGTGCAATGATGATGTTGTCACTGCCTCCCTGCTTCGAGGGGCTGGTAGAATCTGCCATACTTGTCGATTTTCAAGTGTTCGCAGAGAATGTTACACTGGTATGACGGACAAGTTGTGCTTCAAAACCATAACGATCAAATGTCAACTGAATTTCTAAGCGAATGTCGGTGATATGTGACCCTCCACCACGAAATGAGTCGCATGTCACCTCGCGCGGTTCTGCGCAAGGCTTAATAAAAGTCCGGGGAGTGTCTGGTAGTTTGAGGGTCACCTTAGTCACAGGCTTATAACTCAAACAGTTTTTGCTCTTTTCAAAAACGGTTTTCACCACTGGATAGAGCATTAAAAACTCTTTAGAAAAATGTAAAAATGTGACCCAGTTTCACGAAACCAGGGATAACCGCTGGCCCTCCTTTCGCAGCTACAGCAAAAAGCCCGAGCCTGGGCCCTATCTGGGTTAATTTGGGATTGTTGTTGATTCTGAAAGCTGAGTTTCTCCTCTTTCGAATGGTATACTTTATTATAACATATTCGAACTATAAATGTCTTTAAAACGATGTTTTATTGCCCTATCTTATCTTTCTTTTGTCTTAAACTTTCAACAATGAGGGGTAATCGACCCATTTTTCGGCATCGGATTACTGAAAGTATCCCTCGCAGGGTATCACTGTATCGCATATGAATGGAAAGGTTATCGCGTCACCTTTGACCTCTCGTGTGTGCGAACTTTGTATTTGAATGTGCTTCTCCTTTGAAGGCTCTTTTCTCAAAATGGCCGCCGGGACCGTTCTATACTTTGAAACCCCCATATCTCAGTGAGTTTTGAAGCTACAGGCATAAAACTTATTATGAGTTATTTCTAATATGCTGACTGTTAGCAAATGATAACAGACATGTCGAGAAAAAAGATATCAAGCATGAGCCTTTTAGGCGAATGCTGATATCGTTTGTGAGACATGTCTGTTATCATTTGCTAACAGTCAGCATATTAGAAATAACGGTTTTCTACCGTTTAATTCGACCAAAAGAAATTTCGAAGCCGCGAATTAGACAGAACAGCCGCAATGGGAACTGGAGCGCTCCTACCTGATTATGCCTGTCAGTCAAGGAATTCTCGTGACCTGGGTCAGCCAATCAGAGTAACACACCTTACGTGATGAATATTCACAGGTCAAATGCGTTTGACACACAACAAACCATGTTGAACATGCGTTTCGGTTGCTTCGCTTTTTCTTGTTGAACAGAGAGCGACAGATTTAGAACCGACTCCAGACGGATGGGAAATGACGTAAAGATACATTTGACGTAAAGCGAGTGACCCAATTTCACTTGATTTTCCGAACTAAGTTTGATAATTTAAATTTCAAGTGAGCGAGTCGGCATTGCACACTCAGAGGATGGGCGGTGCCTCGCTGTTCCGTAAAGCACCCACCGACAAAACTCATAGGGGGTAAAAATGGAAAGATGGAGACATGCTATATATATATATGTAG
This sequence comes from Littorina saxatilis, assembly GCF_037325665.1. NCBI lineage: Eukaryota > Metazoa > Mollusca > Gastropoda > Littorinimorpha > Littorinidae > Littorina > Littorina saxatilis. Next base: position 9,755 of record NW_027127483.1, on the reverse strand, counting down.
TGCAGTAAACACAAGCTACACTTTTATTTTGTATTTTCACACACAACATATTCATTACACTTCTTCTTCTTCTTCTTCTTCTTCTTCTTCTTCTGCGTTCGTGGGCTGAAACTCCCACGTATTTTGCACGAGTGGAATTTTACGTGCATGACCGTTTTTACCCCGCCATTTAGGCAGCCATACGCTGGTTTCGGAGGAAGCATGCTGGGTATGTTCGTGTTTCTATAACCCATCGAACTCTGACATGGATTGCAGGATCTTTTCCGTGCGTACTTGGTCTTGTGCTTGCGTGTACACACGAAGGGGGATAAGCCACAAGCAGGTCTGCACATAAGTTGACCTGGGAGATCGGAAAAATCTCCACACTTAACCCACCAGGCGGCCGCGGCCGGGATTCGAACCCTCGACATTCCGATTAAGAGGCCGACGTCTTACCACCCCGCCACAGCACCCGTCATTCATTACACTGACACTGGCATTCCCCTCAAAACTATCATCTGTGTTACATTTCTGACCTGGACCACAAACATTAAACGGTACCGTTTTCATACGGTACGTTCTACTAGGTCGCCGTGTTTTGGCCAACGGCAACAGAAATCCTTTAAAGGTGGTCGTCTACATTTTTGCTTTTTTTTCAATAATCTTATGGTAAGATTTCGATACAATATTATGTCAAATGATGAATGAACCATGGAGAAAAAAATTATAGAAAAAAAAATATATGTAAAAAAAGATTTTATTTTTGGGTAGCGTGACTCACGCTTCCAATATTTTGTTTTCTGTTTGCTGAGAACATGTGCTTTGCCTAAAAATACTGACCAATCAAATTCATGTCACTATGCTTATAGCCACGCCCAAACAAGTGCAGCAACAGTTTGACACTGGAGCGCTGTCCACGCTTTTTTATAAACGCACGAAATGCACGGGATTTGAGAGGAGTTTTGCGCTTGGCATTTTCCAAATAAGGATATCCTACTATGAGTACTACGCTGGAATACCACAATGATATTTTAAACGGCTACACTGGCTTCGTCTTTCCTGATTGAAAGAGGGTGTATGTTGATATTAGTAGATAATAGACTCTGCATTTTAATGGTCAAATGGCGATTTCGGTATAAAAATGTAGACAAGGACCTTTAAAGAGGGCAACGCCTTTTCTACAAATGAACGACAGAAACTGTGACACGGGAGGAAAACTGAACCAAATTGAAATACTCTCGGTCTCCTTGAGTACCCCAAACACTTCACACAAACTTGCGCCTTGCCATCCTTAAAAAAAAAAAAAAGAAGGATCACGGCCCTTTACCGGACGCCTCATTTTCAAAAGGGAAGCAAACAAGATACAAGATACAAGATACAAGAAATTTTATTGTCCTCATCAATACAAGGAAATTTGGCATGTGTGTGGCAAGACATAATACACTGATACATAGACATTTACAAAACACAACTAAAGTTCAATATCAGCACACCCTTACGCAAACATACCCACTACTTCAGACACACAGGCTACATGTGCCCCTTGGACGTACGCAACCCACAATTCACCCAGCCATACAACTCCACATGCACTTACTCATTCATGCAGCACTCTAGCACCCGGCCATGCACAACTCACACACTGGAACCCTCGTACGGCTACATATTGCATTATTGCACAGACCCGGAGGTGCAATAATCAAAGTTTCTTTTTCTTCCTTTCAGACTACGGTGGGCGTTACAGCAAAATCATTATGGTCTACTATTTGCTCATCTAACTCCGGTCCACTTGGAGAAGACAGCCCCTTCTTTCTCTTTATGTTCTTTTCTTCTTCCTAGGTCTGGGGAAGCTGAGAGACCCTATGAAGATGTTTGCACATTGCGATTAAGATGTAAGTGCCAGGCACGTACGCATCTTAAAAGAATGATAGTTTCGACATTTTCCTCATTGAAAATATAATGAGGTGATTCATTTTGCTTCATTTTGCTTCATGCTGTGAGCATGGGAGTTGATTGAGGCGTGCATAGTTCTTTTTTGATGTGTTAACTTAATGTCAAGAGAAAAGTGCAGTGCGGACACATGTACAGTGCTACCTGGGATGTGAGGACCCTCCTATGCGAGGACACCTCCGATGAGGGAACACCTTCTGTTGTCACTTTGAGTGTGTACTATATCTTGACCAGTTTATACCTGAAATGACAGGCCACCTGTAATGTAGGAGCACTCTTGGCTGGTTCTAACTATGATGTCATTTTATCTCAGGTACCACTGTGAATCGCACAACGAAAGAAAGAAGATAACCGTGACAAATCCAAACCCGAGCTTAAACAACATTTACACGCCATAAATCTGAACAGAGAATGGCGGCGATTCGTCTCGCATGAGGAAAAATGCTTTAAAAGGTGTAGTCTTGGCATCTAAAATGCAAATTCTGCACATGCTGTTCCTAATTACATATGACATATGTTGCAAACAGCTTTGTGCAATGTATATACAGTCAAACACGCTTAAGCCGAACTCGCCCGGGGAATGAAAAATCGTTTCGTTTAAATCCGAGTTTGTGCATATCCGAGTTCGGATAAGCCAAACCTTTCCCGAGAAATTACCCTGCACTTCGGCTTAAGCGAGTTTTGTTCAGGATAAGTTGTAAAATAAGTGGAATGTTTCTCTCTCTCTCTCTGTCTTTCTCTCTGTCTCTCTCTCTGACTCTCTCTCTCTCTGTCTATCTCTCTCTCTCTCTCTTTCTCTCTCTCTCTCTCTCTCTCTCTCTCTCTCTCTCTCTCCCTCTGCGTGGTGTGTGTGTGTGTGTGTGTGTGTTTGTGTGTGTGTGTGTGTGTGTGTGTGTGAGTGATTGTTTGTATGTTTGTGTGTGTGTGTGTTTGTGTGTGTGTGTCACGTTTCACTATATCACTTAAGGTGATTATGAAACGGTTAGTTACTTCTAACTAACTAACCACACCACGATCCACTCTCGCAGTCATACAATTTAATGGAAACAACAAAAGTATAAGTTTCAGACGCCTGTTTATGTAATAACTCGCCACCTCCCTCGAGACTTCACTCCCAAAATGTTCTTTTACGTTCAAAACGTAAATAACACGGTCACTGACAAAATGCCAGTTAGAATATAGAAAATTATAGTAACACGCTGATCCCGTGTAAAGCTAGGGAAATATAGCTGTCTGTCAAAAGTGCTAGTTAATGCAGGGGTCACACACCCCACGTTGTCACCACTCGAATATAATCACAATATAAAAGATGACAACGGTGGTAAACAGGGTGCCTAAGACATGGTGCAACTTAGCTTTGCTGCTGCCACTGAGTGGACGGCCTGTAATTTGTCTTTAGTCTCCACAACTGCTCCGTCGAATGAAGTGCTGGTTAGCGTGGTGACGAAGCAGGGAACTGCGGAGACATCAGGCGCCGCACCCAGTCGCTGGTTAGCTGGTTAGCCGGTTTGCTGGTTAGCCGGTTAGCTGGTTACATCACTTCCCGTAGCGTCCCGCAGATAACAGCCAGCACCAGTAGCCGGTAGAAAATGAAGACAGAAAGGCTGCAACAAAAAGCCTCGGTACACTAAACATGTCAAGCTACCCAACAACCTCCACCTTTAAACATGTCACCCTGACATATTTCATCGAGCACGTGGGCCTGCACAAACGGACTTTTTACAACAACAAATCAGCTATTTTCCTTCCTTCTCTCCATATCTGCAAAAACCATATACAGATTAGTATTTTAGCGTCACAAAGAGCAAATTATGCGCTAACCTGGAAAGAACAACAGAGAGTATTTCATTCCACAAACACAGACTCGTCAACAGCGTTAAATAATGATTTATTACCTCAAAAAGCCTATGAATGTAGCACTCTCATGGAAGCCAAAAACCGCTTCCTCCTTTGAATGGCCTCTGTTCGTCAACAGTGACACACCATCCAACCTCTTGCCGAATACTTTATGCGGTGAAGAACCATCCCCGCACGGCGAAGAGAAATTGACGACTCGTCCTCAGCAAACATGTAACAGCGAAAAGGTGGTATCTCGTTGAAGTTCCATTAGAGCCCTAACTGTGCTAGCAGAACGGCACGTAGATAAAAATGAAATATCTAGTCGTGATGAAAACCATCATACTCTAAGGACGCAGACACCGACCCTTCTCCTCTTGCTGCTGATTGTCAAGTGTACAGTAAACATGTCCCAGACAGACAACCTTGACGAAAACACGTGACTAACCTTGTCACATATCAAGTTCAGCTATCGACAATTCTGCCTCGACAGCAGAAATCACCCCGTGAAATCCGAGCGACACAATATCCGTGTTTGTCCTGCGCTGTCAGCAAAACTCTGCCGTAGCCCAGACTCACGCACAGGCGCTTTCTATCGTAATTGACCAAGAGAAGGCACCCCACCGAGTGACACTTTCTTGCAGGGCCGGACTACCGGGGGGGTTATGGGGGTTGCGCAACCCCCCCCCCCCCCCCTAGCCTAAACATGTACCTTACTTATTTAATTTTTTTTATTATTGCTTATTTTATGCCGTTTCATGCAAGGAGCGACCATTTTCCTATCTCAGAATATGACCTACCCATCAGCTTCAGGGGGCTTCGCCCCCTGACCCCCACAACGAGGGGGGGGGTTTGGGGTTCTAGGGTTTCCGGACACCCCCCCCCCAGCCAAAAAATAAAAATATTGAATGAGGTATGCATTTCTTTATTTTACATTGAGTTTCAATTTTTGGGGTATTAATCAGTGACAAAATCTGCTGCCTGAAACTGGTAATGATCATCCTCAGAATGCACCAGATTGCACCATTTTGCATCCTTTTTTTAAAAAATTTTCGGGGGGGCATGCCCCCGGACCCCCCTAGCAAGCTAGGCGCTTCGCGCCGTCGGCTCGGCGCTTCGCGCCTTCACACCCATATCTTCACAATATACTTTTGAAAAAAACCACCCATAAAATGAACTGATCCGCCCCTGCCGCCAGGGGGGACATCCCCCTGGATCACCACTGGCAACCCCCCCCCTCCTCTTCGCCTAGTCCGGCCCTGTGACTTGATCCATGTCACCTAATCGTGACAGTGTGTGTGTGTGTGTGTCACGTTTCACTATATCATATAAGGTGATTATGAAACGGTTAGTTACTTCTAACTAACTAACCACACCACGATCCACTCTCGCAGTCATACAATTAAATAGAATCAACAAAAGTATAAGTTTCAGACGCCTGTTTATGTAATAACCCGCCACCTCCCTCGAGACTTCACTCAAAATATGTTCTTTTACGTTCAAAACGTAAAACCAATGGTCACTGACAAAATGCCAGTTAGAATATAGAAAATTATAGTAACACGCTGATCCCGTGTAAAGTTAGGAAATATGACTGATCTGCCTAAAGTGCTGGTTAATGCAGGTGTCACACACCCCACGTTGTCACCACTCGAATATAATCATAAATATAAAAGATGACAACGGTGGTCAACGGGGTGCAAAGACATGGTGCACTTAGCTTTGTTTTGCCACTGGGTGGACGGCCTGTAATTAGTTCATAGTCTCCACAACTGCTCCGTAGAATGTAGTGCCGGCTGGCGTTGTTACGAAGCAGGGAAAAGTGGAGACATCAGGCGCCTCACCCAGTCACTGGTTAGCCGATTAGCTGGTTATATCAGATGATCCCGGTTACAGCGTCTGCAGTTAACAGTGTCCCGCAGATAGGCAGCAAAACAGCCAGCAACGGTAGAAGATGAAGAAAGGCTGCAACAAAAAGCCTCGGTGCACTAAACAATGTCAGCCTACCCAACAACCTCCACCTTTAAACATGTCATCTTTACAATCTCATTGAGCACGTGGGCCTGCACAAACGGACTTTTACAACAACAAATCAGCTATTTTCCTTCCTTCTCTCCATATCTGCAAAAACCATATACAGATTAGTATTTTAGCGTCACAAAGAGCAAATTATGCGCTAACCTGGAAAGAACAACAGAGAGTATTTCATTCCACAAACACAGACTCGTCAACAGCGTTAAATAATGATTTATTACCTCAAAAAGCCTATGAATGTAGCACTCTCATGGAAGCCAAAAACCGCTTCCTCCTTTGAATGGCCTCTGTTCGTCAACAGTGACACACCATCCAACCTCTTGCCGAATACTTTTACGGTGAAGACCATCCCCGCACGGCGAAGAGAAATTGACGACTCGTCCTCAGCAAACATGTAACAGCGAAAAGGTGGTATCTCGTTGAAGTTCCATTAGAGCCCTAACTGTGCTAGCAGAACGGCACGTAGATAGAAGTGAAATATCTAGTCGTGATGAAAACCATCATACTCTAAGGACGCAGACACCGACCCTTCTCTTGCCGCTGATTGTCAAGTGTCCAGTTAACATGTCTCAGACAGACAAACTTGACAAAATCACGTGACTCACCCTGTCACATACCCCAGTTCAGCTATAGCTGAGTTCTGCTTCGACAGCAGAAATCATCCCCGTGAAATCCGTGCTCTACAAAATTCCCGTGCTCGGCTTATGCATGGTTAGCAAAAATCTGCCGTAGCCCAGACTCACGCACAGGCGCTTTCTGTCGCAATTGACCAAGAGAAGGCACCCCACCGAGTGACACTTACTTGATCCATGTCACTAGATCGTGACAGTGTGTGTGTGTGTGTTTAAATGAATAAGATCAAAACAGTGACAAGTTACAAGTGCTTTCTTCAGTGGGGCTTTATTAATACCTCAAAGCCAACTGTAAAAATAAATGGTGAAAACAGTGACACATCTCAGAAACAAAACCAAAGATTCCACAAGCAACTACGCTTTTGTTAAAAGGATTTCAAGTAAATCATAATAAATGTAATGTTTAATGAAACCCTCTCCATTAAAGAAAGAAAAGAAACAAAATTAGACAATTTGTCTCTGTGGTCATAAATCAAGATCAAATCTCCGTAAACATAGATTGTAGGCAAATGTTTTGTTTTGCTGCATGTTTATTGTGGTTTGATCTTCACCACTCGCTCAAAATGAGCACATACATTCCTCAGGTAGATTTGCTCTTCACACAGATCTGTTCCTTCTACACGTCATCAGTTTCCCCGCATACTCAAAAACAGGTGACGTGTTCGTTTCCGTAGGATAATTATAGCCGTGACGAAATATGTTTATCTTCCTGACGTGTTTTTCAAGAAAAAAGAAAAAAGTCTCTCCGACAGTGTTTAGAGTTTGGCTTATCTGTCAAAATCACGTTTGAGATATCCGTGTTTGAGTTAGCTATTTTTTGACAGAGTTTGGCTTATCCGAATTAGAAATAGTCTTACAAAGAGGGGGGTCTGGCGGGGAATTGATTTTGGTTCCAGATATCTGAGTTTTTTGCTTAAGCGTGTTTCGTTTAGGCGAGTGCGGCTGTATTGTCAGTCTTTATTCCATTTTTGGTTTTTATTGTATGCATGTTGGGTTCCCTTGTCATGGGAATAGAATACATGGTCACCAACCAATACACACACACACACACACACACACACACACACACTGAGTGACATACTTACACGTGACACACACACACAAACAGAAAAACACCGCCCCCCCCCACACACACACACACACACACAACACACATAAAACACGCACGCACAAACAAACACGCGCGTACGTGACACACCGGCACACACACACACACACACACACACACACACACACACACACACACACACACACACACACACACACACACACACACACACAACACACACGCACAACTTGAACTCATACACACAGTCACCATCAACAGCATATCTGCTTTGACATAAGGAATGGATATACATAAAACGAACAAATCCATCGGGAGGAGCAGAATTTAATTTCAAGCTTTTGAATTCAACAGGCTTTTTTTCAAACTGTCATCTCTAATTATTTCTCTTTAATGCGTATGTGGATTTGACTTAATTCCCTTTACAGCACAGGAAGTTGACATTCGCTGGACAATTTATTTGTTTTACAATGCTGACAATGGGTTCCTTCCGCTAGAAAACATTAACATGGACAAAGAACTTGGAACTCAGGGAGTTGGGAGTCAGACCGATTCCAATAATCGCATTCATTTAATCAATTACATGTAGCATAGTTACAGAGCATGTTCGAGTAAATCATTTCGGGCGTGTATCAGTTACAGAGGAGCGAATCAGTGTCCCATGTCTCTTCTCCAGGTCAAATTCTCCAGAACACATTTCTAAAATGTTGCCGTAAACAGAGAAGCTTTGAGCTAGGCCACTCTTGCTTAAGGTTCCACCCCATATTTCCTGGCCAAGTCGTCCTGATGCATTGGGTAAAAACAGAAAGTTGAGTTAGCACTAAATACAGGATTAACAAACAAGTCGCGTAAGGCGAAATTACTACATTTAGTCAAGCTGTGGAACTCACAGAATAAAAGTGAACGCACTGCATTTTTTCACAATGACCGTAGTCCGCCGCTCGTGCGAAACGCAGTAAAACTGACGAGCCTGTTTAGCGCGGTAGTGGTTTCGCTGTGCTGCATAGCACGCTTTTCTGTACCTCTCTTCGTTTTAACTTTCTGAGCGTGTTTTTAATCCAAACATATCATATCTTTATGTTTTTGGAATCAGGAACCGACAAGGAATAAGATGAAATTGTTTTTAAATCGATTTCGGAAATTTGATTTTGATCATAATTTTTATATTTTTAATTTTCAAAGCTTGTTATTAATCGAAATATAACATTTTTATATGTTTTTGGAATCAGAAAATGATAAAGAATAAGATAAACGTAAATTTGGATCGTTTTATAAAAAAAATTTCAATTACGATTTTCAGAATTTGAATGACCAAAATCATTAATTAATTTTTAAGCCACCAAGCTGAAATGCAATACCGAAGTCCGGCCTTTGTTGAAGATTGCTTGGCCAAAATTTCAATCAATTTGATTGAAAAATGAGGGTGTGACAGTGCCGCCTCAACTTTTACAAAAAGCCGGATATGACGTCATCAAATGTATTTATCGAAAAAAAAGAAAAAAACGTCTGGGGATATCATACCCAGGAACTCTCATGTCAAATTTAATAAAGATCGGTCCAGTAGTTTACTCTGAATCGCTCTACACACACACACGCACGCACAGACACACATACACCACGACCCTCGTTTCGATTCCCCCCTCTATGTTAAAACATTTAGTCAAAACTTGACTTAATCAAAAAAGAAGAAAAAAAACCACCTTATAGAAACAATTTAATATTTGATTAAACAAATAATATTGTTTGTATATTTTTGATGGGAGATGCAACTAAATATAGCAGGTTCTTTTTCAGTTAATGTGAGTCTTAGATAAAAACGGCAAAACTTAGTATTCTTCAACATTTGCTCTACTCGAAGTGTGTGTGTGTGTGTGTGTGTGTGTGTGTGTGTGTGTGTGTGTGTGTGTGTGTGTGTGTGTGGTGTGTGTGTGTGTGTGTTTGTTTTGTATACATGTATATGTGTGTGTGTGTGTGCGTGTGTGTGTGTGTGTGTGTGTGTGTGTGTGCGTGTGTGTGTGTGTGTGTGTGTGTTCAAGTTGTGTATATGTATGTGTGTGTGTGCGTGTGTTCTTTGGTGTGTGTAAGTTTACTTTTTCTTTTTTTTTTTGGGGGGGGGGGAGGGCCTGGGGTAAGGACACGACAAATAACGTTCCAACCCCAGAACGGGCTGATCGACAGCTCATCATCGCAATGACGAAGCTTAAAATAAATTGAGGATGCATGTCCTCACGATGGTCACTAGTGGTTTTATGTGTACT
>NW_027127482.1:2500-11636 GCF_037325665.1 Littorina saxatilis | reverse complement strand
CACACACACATACACACACACACACACAGACGTAGACACACACTCACATACACACACACACACACACACACACACACACACACACACACACACGTACATACCCCCCCCCCCCCCCACACACACACACACACACACAAACACACCTACACACACACCGGCACCCCTCCCCCACCCACCTTACTCACCACCCACCCACCTTTCTCACCACGTCACATTCGGAGACAATTTGAGCGACCCTCTTTGGGAGTCTGAGTGCAGATAAGAGAAGTGTATGAACAATTTGAGCGACCCTCGTTGGGAGTCTGAGTGCAGATAAGAGAAGTGTCAGCAAGACGAATTAGACAAGTCGTTTCCACTTCCTCTTGCTGCCCCATACCATCTGTCTTCACTAAAACACCTGAGGGTCATTCGGAAAGCATTGCCATTTAGGAAACTTCCAATGGGAACCCTTCCTTTTTAAAGGGATAGTACCTAAATAAATACCGGCACGGTTGGCCTAGTGGTAAGGCGTCCGCCCCGTGATCGGGAGGTCGTGGGTTCGAACCCCGGCCGGGTCATACCTAAGACTTTAAAATTGGCAATCTAGTGGCTGCTCCGCCTGGCGTCTGGCATTATGGGGTTAGTGCTAGGACTGGTTGGTCCGGTGTCAGAATAATGTGACTGGGTGAGACATGAAGCCTGTGCTGCGACTTCTGTCTTGTGTGTGGCGCACGTTATATGTCAAAGCAGCACCGCCCTGATATGGCCCTTCGTGGTCGGCTGGGCGTTAAGCAAACAAACAAACAAACAAACAAACAAACCTAAATAAATGAAGGCCCTCGGGTCGATTCCAACGTTGTATACTATACGGTTCTGCGTTACAAATACCAGTAATCATCATAAATGATTGAAGTTAGTTCCCTTTAGTTTTCAGCAGTCACGTGACTTGTGACGTATCCGCTTGATGCATGGATATGAAGATATATTACTGAAACTAACGCCATAGCTTTGCATAGCTACTTTATATTCTTGTAAGAACATCTTAAGAATGCCCTTTTATACCCAAGTGTCTCTTATTACCACTTTTAATTAGATGAGCGAGAGTGTGCGGGGGGTGGGAGGGTGGTGAACCACTGTACACAAAGGAAAAGTTTGTGTGCGCGCCTGTGTGTGTTTTTAATCTAAGACAAATGTCACCAATGTTTTTACAGAGTGACGTTAAATAAACGATTTTAAGAAGAAAGTGACTTAATTGTGACTGCTGATCGCTTCCTCTGTGCATATGGTTTTTTTTATGTTATGGTTATTTTACCCCTGATTTATGGGTGTTGGGAAGGATGTATGGATGATTGCTGATGTCTTGAGTGTGCGGTGTATGCGAAGGAGGAGAAGGCGTTTGTCATTAACATGTGCTTAACATTTTAATTTGTGTTAAATCATTTCTGAATGATGTATGTTTGATCAAATATTACCGCCCAGGAGGACTACCTTCAGTGTTGTAAAAGCTTAGTGAGCATAAAGGCAAAAAAAAGATCACTTTCTGCGATGGAAGGGTTGTGTTACCGCCACTGAGTTACGTCCCTTGTTTGTGTACGTGACGATTGTTACTAGGCGGCCGCGTCATCGAGGGGGCGAGCCGTCTTGCCCCCCAGGCAGCGCTTCTCGACTACTTGTTGTTTCCAACTCCGGAGACAAGTATGCCCTGAAGCGCATTTACTCACTTTGATTTAATTTATCACCCGAGGTGCATTTTCGAAACAATCGTACCTTAAATTGTGCGTCTAAATTGAGGTACAGTGGATTCCCGAAAGTCTTCAGATTCGTCAATGTCACCAGACAATCCCCTGTGTGTGTGTGTGTGTGTGTGTGTGTGTGTGTGCGTACGTGCATGCGTGCGTTCGTGCTTGTGTGCGAGCGTGTGTGTGTGTATGTGTGTGCGTGCGTGCGTGCGTGCATTCGTGAGTGCGTGTGTATGTGTGTGTGTGCGTGTGTGTGTGTGTGCGCGCGCACGGTAAACATCCTGTAATCCGTGTAAGAGTTCGGTGGGTTGCAGAAAAAGAAAAGTACGCAGAACACCTCCCTGAAAACGGAATAATGTTACATTTAAAAACCATGTCCTAGCTCCTATGTGATTAAGGCGTCTCATAGAATAAGACAGTTCATGTTGTTAAGGACACATTTATTATCTACATCATCATCATCAATCTGTCCCCACCTTTTTGGCCAGCTAATACCACAATAATTAGTAACACACGATAATTTACACTGTCACTCCTTAATACTGTTATCAGTGTTATCGTTCAGGAACTAATGCATAAGGAAACGGTTGATTTGCATTATTTGTCTTTTTCCGGTGAACTTTCTGTGAACTTAGGGGCACATTATACCTGCGCAGAGTCAGCGGCACAGACGACGCACTGCAGATTATTGAGGTAATTCTTTTTTCCCCAGCCCGCTACACGTTGCGTGAAAAGAAAACAGGCCAAGTACTCGTCATAATCCCTATCGCAGCATGCAGCGCCGCTGACTCTGCGCAGGTATAATTTGACCCTTAGGAAGAAACTAGGACTGGGAGGTTAACCAACAGATAGGCAAAGGGAAGCACTCACGCACGAACGCACACACGCACTCACACTCATACACACACACACACACACTCACACACACAAACACACACACACACACACACACACACACACACACACACACACACACACACACACTATCTGTCTCTCTCACGTGCTTCTACAACGCTCTCCGACTACCAACATCAAATCCTCTCACAAGTAAAAACAACTCGGTTCCACACATAACAATTATTCACATTGATGGTGTCATTTCCTCACAGCAGTCGAGGGAAAGTGGCCATTTTAGCCTCGCCCTGACGCTGCCACGTACCTTTTAAGAAGGGTTGGGCCTACCTAGTGTGTGTGTGTGTGTGTGTGTGTGTGTGTGTGTGTGTGTGTGTGTGTGTGTATGTGTATGTGTGCGTGCGCGTTTGTGTTTGTGTGTGTGTGTGTGTGTGTGACTGAGCGTATTGCGACCACCAACAGAGACAGCTGGGCAGTGAAATACATGTTATAATCTCTCTGTGGTCCACGGTTTGATCCATGTTTGTTGTGTCTATCTTTAGTGAACATTCGCTCAGTTATGTATAAGTTACAGCTCCGTCCATTCATGATATCGCGTGGTATTTTTTCGAGACTAGGTCAGTAGCCGAGAGTGACTTCATTATATTCATTCACCCCGTCGAGACAAAATACCACGCGATACCATGGATGATTAGGAATGGTGGTGCCAGAGCGATGTCAGGATAGGAATGGTGGTGCCAGAGAGATGTCCGGATAGGAATGGTGGTGCCAGAGCGATGTCAAGGTAGGAATGGTGGTGCCAGAGCGATGTCAGGATAGGAATGGTGGTGCCAAAGAGATGTCCGGATAGGAATGGTGGTGCCAGAGCGATGTCAGGGTAGGAATGATGGTGCCAGAGCGATGTCAAGATAGGAATGATGGTGCCAGAGCGATGTCAGGGTAGGAACGGTGGTGCCAGAGCGATGTCCGGATATGAATGATGGTGCCATCGCGATGTCAAGGTAGGAATGGTGGTGCCAGAGAGATGTCCGGATATGAATTGTGGTGCCAGAGCGATGTCAAGGTAGGAATGGTGGTGCCAGAGCGATGTCAGGGTAGGAATGGTGGTGCCAGAGCGATGTCAGGTTAGGAATGGTGGTGCCAGAGCGATGTCAGGATATGAATGGTGGTGCCAGAGAGATGTCCGGATAGGAATGGTGGTGCCAGAGCGATGTCAGGGTAGGAATGGTGGTGCCAGAGCGATGTCCGAATAGGAATGATGGTACCAGAGCGATATTAGGGTAGGAATGGTGGTGCCAGAGCGATGTCAGGGTAGGAATGGTGGTGCCAGAGCCATCATTGTGGGGCTTTTAATAAAAAAAATTCAAGCATCCGTCTACATGCAACGTATCATCCTCCATCCTTCAACATTTGCACAATACTGAAATATCTCAACGCTAATTCATATCCTAACATCACATTTATATCAATAGGCCTACCATATCTATACTTACTGATACACATTTTTGAAATGAGTAAAATATGATTAATAATTTTGTTTATGGGGGTTTGCACTTCTGGAGAGTATCCAAACAATACATCTTTTTCTGTTAATATAATATTTTCTCCCGTATTAACAAATATACATCTTCTAACATTTTCCCAAAACAATTTCATTTTGCTACATTTCCAAAAAGAAGTGTTCAATATAATCCATTTCATTACAAAGACTACATAAACTATTTTCTTTTAACTTCATTTTATGCAATAAAATATTTGTGGGATAAATATTATGTAAAATTTTCCATTGGAGTAACTTCAATCTTTCTTCGCTTGTACATGCACTTGCCAGGACCCAATACTTTTCGTCAATGCAAATGTTATATTTGTGGGACCAACATTTTACAGAGCAGGGTTCACTGGCTTTGGATTGCGTTAATATCGCACGAAATTTCTTCGGGGAAGGGTTATTTAGCATGCCCTGAAAACAGGTCGCAGGAGGCTCGTCACCCGCGTCTTCTTTAACTGTGTTGTCTCGCAATGCTCGCGCGCAGAGGGCCGTGTGCAAAGCGTTGTACTCAAACAGCCTTGTGGCACTATATCCGACAATGGCACAAATATGTTCAAATGACACAATATTTTCGTCTATCCATACATCACGTACACAATTGACACCGGCTTCAATCCATTTATCAAAACACAACACATTCTTTCTAAAAAATAATATCTGCATTATTCCACAAACATTTATCAAAATTACTTCCTTTTTGAACAGGAAATAAATATCTGTTCTCAATCCATATTTTTAAAACTTGTTGCCAAAATTTTGATTTAACTCTGGTCCGACCAATAAACTGTTTCGGTTTGGCAGTTGATTTAAAGCAACACAGCTGGCTTCCAAGAACCTCAAAATAATGTCTTGGAATCAATTGCCAATTTGCAAAATCTGTTTGTTGTAACCTGGCTGCCCAACATAACAAAAAGGATGTCTGCATATCGTGCATATTTATCATGTTAATGCCGCCTATTTCTATTTTATTACATAAAACTGTTCGTTTCACCTTTTCAAAAGCTTTACTATTTGAGTACTTCCGTTTCCACAAAAATTTAAAAAGGATAGTATTTAATCTATCAAGCACTTTTGTCGGTGCAGAGAGTGCCTGCAAAACATATACAAACTGGGATATCACAAAAGTTTTAATTATACACAATGTACCACTGATGCTTAAATTCCGTTTTGACCACATTCCAACAATTCTTTCAATTCTATCAAACCGTACTGACCAATTCTCTTCAATGTCAGAAGCACCGATATCGTTTCTAAATATTATACCCAAAATTTGTAACTGTTTTTTCCATCTTATATTACAGTATTGCTCAAGACTGTTCTTCGTGGATCCTAGCCACATTGCCTCTGTTTTATTTTCATTCAGATGTAAATTTGAAATACATGAAAACTGTTTTACTATTAACAGTACTTGTTGGAGATCGTGTTTATCTTTAAGGAACATTGTTACGTCGTCTGCATACATTGCCAATTTTAAAATATATTCCAAATTGGTTTTTGAATGAAATGACGGTAATTTTAATCCTTTTATATTCGGGTCACTGCGTATCTTAATGGCGAAAAGTTCAAGGTCAAGGACAAAGGTCATTTGTGAAAAATTACATCCCTGACGAATTCCGGTTAATACGTCGAATTCCTCAGAGATCCATCCCATGTAATTGATGCAACTTGTGGTATTATTCGTTAACATTTTTACGGAATTCAAAAAGTTATCACCGAAACCAAATGTTCTAAATGCCCAATACATATAATCTTTGGAAATTGAGTCAAAAGCACGTGAAAAGTCAAGGGCAAGTAAAATGCCTGGTTCATTTTTCTGATTCATAAAATCTGTTACGTCATCAATCAATCGAATAACATCGCTTGATTTTCTCCCTTTAATAAAACCGACTTGATCTTCTGAAATAATATCAGTAATGACAGATGCGAGACGAATTGCTAAACACTTTGCAAATATTTTATAGTCAGTATTTGTTAGCGAAATTGGTCTCCAATTAATTAGGCTGTCCCGTGGTAAATCTTTTTCTTTGTGGAGTAAGGAAATAACTGCTCTTTTTTGTGTAGTCGACATCTCACCGACTTGAAAGGATGTTTGTAGAGAATTGAAAACCATCGTCTTTAGGCTCGGCCAAAAAAACTTCACGAAACTAGCTGTAAGCCCGTCCAAACCTGGCGATGATCCGTTCCTTAATAACTGTAATGCTCTGCCAATTTCCTCAATAGTAAATTCACGGTCCATGTCAACTTTCTGTTCTTGTGTTAACTGTGGAATATTTAATCCATCAACTTCACGTTCAGCTGACCTGACCTAACCTGACCTTACCTTACCTGACCTGACGTGACCTGACCGTACCGTACCTAACCTGACGTGACCTGACCTTACCTGACCTTACCTTTTCATACCGTACCTTACCTCTCCTCACCTCACCTCAGCTCACCTAACCCCTCTTTATTTTTCTATTAAGCATCTTCTCTTTCTCATATTTTGTTTTCTCCAGGTGAACAGTTTCGTGGGAGCGTTCCACGACGCTGTCCTTCTCTACGCCTTGGCGTTGAACGAAACTCTGTCCAACAACGGGTCAATCTCAGACGGAGCGGCCATCACCCGTCGCATGTGGAACAGGACCTTTGAAGGTAAGGGTCTCCGTCCACGAGGCGATTAAGAAATGTAAAGATTAAGTTTATTTCCATAACCAAAACCGATTATAATGCTCATGCGGGCGGAGGTAAAGTCAGAATGCCGCAATCGATAGGCAGAGGAACATCACCGTCGCCTGTTGCCGCTGTTGCTGCTGGACTATTAATGTGTGTGTGTGTGTGTGTGTGTATGACTGTGTGTGTGTGTGTGTGTGTGTGCGTGTGTGTTTGTCTGTGTGTGTCTGTGTGTCTGTGTGTCTGTGTTTATGTTCTGGCTGTGTGTGTCTGTGTGTGTGTCTGTGTGTGTGTGTCTGTGTGTGTGTGTGTGTGTGTGTGTGTGTGTGTCTGTGTCTGTATTTGTGTGTGTCTGTTTGTGTGTGTGTCTGTGTGTGTATGTGTGTGTGTGTGTCTGTGTGTGTGTGTGTGTGTTTGTGTGGGTGTGTGGGTGGGTGGGTGTGTTCGTGTGTGTGTATGTGCGTTTGTGTTTGTCTGTGTCTGTGTGTGTGTCTGTGTGTGTGTCTGTGTGTATGTGTGTGTGTGTGTGTGTGTGTCTGTGTGTATATATGTGTGTCTGTGTGTGTGTGTCTGTCTGTGTGTCGGTGTGTGTGTATGTGTGTGTGTGTGCGTGTGTCTGCGTGTGTGTGTGTGTGTTGTCTGTGTGTGTGTCTGTGTGTGTGTGTGTGTGTGTGTGTGTCTGTGTGTGTGTCTGTATGTGTGTGTGTCTGTGTGTGTATGTGTGTCGGTGTGTGTATGTGTGTCTGTGTGTATGTGTGTCTGTATGTATGTGTGTCTGTGTGTGTATGTGTGTCTGTGTGTGTGTGTGTGTCTGTGTGTGTGTGTGTGTAAAGTTATCAGCACACCATGCATGTGTGAGTGAATGCATCATCCAATGCATGAGTGACAACGTTTGACTCTCACGCGATGATTGTTCGCAACAAAGAGAATTGAAGTGTTACATTATTGTTGTTACAAGTAGATAGGGGAAAACAATCATTGATTGAAAAGAAAATCCCATCACTACGTTTGGTCGCAGGAGAGCGAGATGTACGATATTTCAATTCCTTCTCAAGGGCCAGTTTTATGAGGGCGCTACCCATCTCCTCTTCCTTTCTCTTCGAGATGTACGATATTTCAATTCCTTCTCAAGGGCCAGCTTTATGAGGGTGGTACCCATCTCCTCTTCCTCTCTCTTCGAGATGTACGATATTGCAATTCCTTCTCAAGGGCCAGCTTTATGAGGGCGCTACCCATCTCCTCTTCCTCTCTCTTCGAAATGTACGATATTTCAATTCCTTCTCAAGGGCCAGTTTTATGAGGGCGCTACACATCTCCTCTTCCTCTCTCTTCGAGATGTACGATATTTCAATTCCTTCTCAAGGGCCAGTTTTATGAGGGCGCTACCCATCTCATCTTCCTCTCTCTTCGAGATGTACGATATTTCAATTCCTTCTCAAGGGCCAGTTTTATGAGGGCGCTACCCATCTCCTCTTCCTTTCTCTTCGAGATGTTCGATATTTCAATTCCTTCTCAAGGGCCAGCTTTATGAGGGCGCTAACCATTTCCTCTTCCTTTCTCTTCGAGATGTACGATATTTCAATTCCTTCTCAAGGGCCAGCTTTATGAGGGCGCTACCCATCTCTTCCTTTCTCCTCGAGATGTACGATATTTCAATTCCTTCTCAAGGGCCAGTTTTGTGAGGGCGCTACCCATCTCCTCTTCCTCTCTCTTCGAGATGTACGATATTTCAATTCCTTCTCAAGGGCCAGCTTTATGAGGGCGCTACACATCTCCTCTTCCTGGGTAAACTGAAGCATGCTCGAAAAACTCGGGCATTTTTTTTTCCTTCTTCTTCTGCGGTCGTGGGCTGAAACTCCCACGTACACTATTGTTTTTTGCACGAGTGAAATTTTACGTGTATGACCGTTTTTTACTCCGCCATTTAGGCAGCCATACGCCGTTTTTGGAGGAAGCATGCTGGGTATTTTCGTGTTTCTATAACCCACCGAACTCTGACATGGATTACAGGATCTGTTTCGTGCGCACTTGGTCTTGTGCTTGCGTGTACACACGGGGGTGTTCGGACACCGAGGAGAGTCTGCACACAAAGTTGACTCTGATAAATAAAGAAAAGGCGCTACCCATCTCCTCTTCCTCTCTCTTGTTGCCTGAAATTTCCCCGGCCCTGAACAGGGTCAGGTGAATACCCATTTCCAGAAGAGTAAACTGAAGCATGCTCGAAAAAGTCGGGCATTTGATTTGAGACGATTTGATTTGATTTGAGACGACCTGACCTTGTTAAAAATGGCGGCACAGCAAGTAACTCCGTGAAAACAAACGTCTATATAGGGGTCAGTCCACGAGGGGATTGCTCGCTGTAGAAAAT
>NW_027127481.1:0-7882 GCF_037325665.1 Littorina saxatilis | reverse complement strand
CATAATATCACAATGCACAGCTCGAAAATATGGCCAAGAACAAATCTGCGGTACTTCGAAGAAAGAAGAATGACAACATTCTTGTCCATTACGACTTGCAATTTACCGTGTGCGCTGTAAAATCTCTCTACCTTCAAAGCAGACTAAAAGCAGACATCTTCATTTTCTACCAAGGGAGAAATCGTTGGTCATAAAGTCTGGCAGGACCCAAACATACTTCTGCACGCTTTCTTTTCTTGTCATATTCAGTTGCTTCGCAAAAATAAAATGTCATTGGTTTTCTGAAGTTGTCAAATCAGTCAAAACGACCGCAGAACACAGAACTGGGAAATGACACTAATTGAAATACGACAGATCTTCGATGACGAAAGTATAAATGACGTCATTTTGTCACACCTATCTCGAGAACTAAGCATCGCTCAGAATCAGCGCCCTTCCATTAGACGGTTGTTTAACGTGACGCCATTATTCAAGTTATGACTATTATTCGAACTTTATTTGACTTTTGGTGTCAGAGATTTCACCTCGAAAGCCGAAGTCAAAAAGAGACGTCTTGGTTGTTTTCAGTCGGTATCGTATGTCTTTAAACAAAGCTCTCTAATGCCTGATCAAAGTTTTTTTTTCTTTTTCCTCACAACAAAGAAACTCCGAGAGTTAAAACAAAACTAAAAAAAATCAATGTCACACAGCCGCATCGCGTGACATGACAATGTATCATCGTATCAGTCTTCGCAGGCTGCTAATTTGTAGCAAAATGTATGTGTTAATATTTCACCGCCCTTATGTTTGACGTGTCTTTTCAGGCTCCAAACAGCTAATGGAAGGAAAGGCAACCCCTCCCTTACAACAACAACAACAACAACAAAAACAACAACACAAACAACACACACACACACACACACGCACACACAAACACACAAGCACACAAATGCGCACACGCACGCACGCACACACACACACACACACACACACACACACACACACACACACTCACACGCACGCACGCACGCTCGGACACACGCGCGCACGCACGCACGCACACACACATACACACACACACACACACACAAACACACACACACACACACACACACACACAAACAAACACACACACACACACACACACACACACACACACACACACACACACACACACACACACACACACAGAAAGAGAAAAAACCCGGAAAACTACCAAAAAAACATGACCATTGACGAGACTAATAAGAAAAGGGTCTATGCCCTCTTCTTCTGCTGAGATGGACACTGTATTATATATACACGAGTACATTCCACAGGCGCCAAAATCACTAGCAGCAGCAAAAGCAGAAAAAAGAAGTACTTCAAAACTTCAGCATTTTTGATAAAATACACGAGTATACTTAGGTGGGGTTTGGTTTTGTCATAATGATTGATTGATTGGCTTTACATTCCAAGAAGCCTTGACAACCCAGTTAGTGCATCAGTCGAGAACGTCACACATTGTTTCTTTATATAAGTATTAGCTTGTGTCGTAAAATCACTGTGGTGGATTCCGGTGCCTCTATTTCCTACGTATTTTATCAACGTGTATCGACGAAGTTGGTTTGGAACTGTGATGTAGGGCTAGGAAATCGTATACGTGCGTGTGTGTGGGGCGAAAGGGGGCGTGTGGAGATAGGGGGTAGGGGGAGGTAGGAGATGGTCGAAGGCGCTAATGAGACACTCTCTGATCGACAGATTGTCTCGTTCTATAGCATCTTGCTATGACTGTTGCTGTCAGTCGTTGAGCGAGTCTGTTGTGTGTGGAGAGACGATGTCGTTGTCGATGGGCGCCTGCAATGATGACGGGGGAAAAGTTGGACGGAAGGAAGCGTAGGAGAGACTTCTGGGTCTGAATCTGTGGATATGGGGGTAGGGAACGGGAGGACTGGGGGGTGGGGTGAGGGAGGAGAGACTGTTCGAGACTTGATCGACCTTGGAGTTGTTGGTGGAAACATCGGTAGTTTTGTTGTTGTGTATTTTGTGTGTGCACTTTATCAGTTAGCAACTGTCAGAATGCTCCTTTTTGAAGAAGAGTCGTGATGTTGTGCTTCGTGTTTTTATATTTAGTCAAGTTTTGACTAAATATTTTAACATCGAGGGGGAATCGAAACGAGGGTCGTGGTGTATGTGCGTGTGTGTGTGCGTGTGTGTGTGTGTCTGTGTGTGTGTGTGTGTGTGTGTAGAGCGATTCAGACTAAACTACTGGACCGATCTTTATGAAATTTGACATGAGAGTTCCTGGGTGTGAAATCCCCGAACGTTTTTTTCATTTTTTTGATAAATGTCTTTGATGACGTCATATCCGGCTTTTCGTGAAAGTTGAGGCGGCACTGTCACGCCCTCATTTTTCAACCAAATTGGTTGAAATTTTGGTCAAGTACTCTTCGACAAAGCCCGGGGTTCGGTATTGCATTTCAGCTTGGTGGCTTAAAAATTAATTAATGACTTTGGTCATTAAAAATCTGAAAATTGTAAAAAAAAAATAAAAATGTATAAACGATCCAAATTTACGTTTATCTTATTCTCCATCATTTGCTGATTCCAAAAACATATAAATATGTTATATTCGGAATAAAAACAAGCTCTGAAAATTAAATATATAAAAATTATTATCAAAATTTTTTTTTCGAAATCAATTTAAAAACACTTTCATCTTATTCCTTGTCGGTTCCTGATTCCAAAAATATATAGATATGATATGTTTGGATTAAAAACACGCTCAGAAAGTTAAAACAAAGAGAGGTACAGAAAAGCGTGCTATCCTTCTCAGCGCAACGAATACCCCGCTCTTCTTGTCAATTCCACGTGCACTGCCTTTGCCACGGGCGGTGGAGTGACGATGCTACGAGTATACGGTCTTGCTGCGTTGCGTTGCGTTCAGTTTCATTCTGTGAGTTCGACAGCTACTTGACTAAATATTGTATTTTCGCCTTACGCGACTTGTTCTTTTTAACTTTGATTGACTTGTTTACTGTTTGGGGACCCATGGGACTGATTGATTGATTAATGGATTGATCTATTGAGTGAGTGATTGCGTGAGTGCGTGAGTGAGTGAGTGAGTGAGTGAGTGAGTTAGGTAGTTAGTGAGTGAGTGAGTCTAGTGAGTGATTGTTTGATTGATCCCGTGATTGAGAGGAATTAAGTCATAATAGCTTGAGCAGGAAAAATAAAGAAAAACCATCTGTTATTTTGTGAGGCTAATAAGTAGAGGTTACATGCCGAGTCTCAGTGATTATCAAAAATAATGGTCGAAGTTAGCGGATCATGAAAAATGCGAGCTTTAGCGAGCTTTTTCATGACCGCGAACTGAGACCATTATTTTTGATAATCACTGAGACGAGGTGTGTAACCTCTTTATTCCTCCTTTCTTCAGTTATTCAAAGAAAAGAGGAGGTTTTTTTGCGAAAGTTTGATCGAATCCTATTCACTCAACCAGTCAACCTGCGCAGGCGATCGATTAATGCGCGGTTGTATAGTTCCGTGCAAATCATTCCATTCTGTTAACACTTCTTGTCAGTTTTCCTATTTTGGACTAAAATCAAGTACACAGATATGCTGTTATTCTGCTGTGGCGGCAAAGGCAGATATTGTGTGTTCTGTATATGTTTTGGTATCGGTTAGGAAAATGTTCTTTCGTCAAATGGGACTAGCAGACGAACTTTTGCACCCGTGTTCCAACGTTAAAAACTGTATGAAGTTAAGTTTTCTGGGGAAAATAGTGTATGAAACCGCTTTATGTTGTTTAAATTGATGAGATGTGTGCATTTGGTTGCGTGTGATCTGTTTATTAAATAAAATATTGTTGAAAACTGACCGTCGGATTGCAGTCTGTTGTCGAAGAAACTGAGTGAAAAGAAGGGGAACTACTCTTGTCGCTAGACAAAGTATGAGTTACTTGCCTTGGGAAATTGCTTGTGATGAACGTCTGATCTAGATTCAGAAAACAACCGAACTCATGGATTTTATATGGAGATTCATGTGTTCAGGCCTGTAGTTGTTAATTTAAATGCGGTATGTTTGTATTGTTTGCTCCAGAGATGTATACTTCGTACATTAGAGCGTTCGGAACTTTTCAGTCGCAAAAAGTAGTACCGAAACAGAACAGCTTCTCAACCCATTGCACTATCGAGGATTCAGGCTGTTGCTGGGTCGTTATTTGTTTGGTTGCTGGGTCATTATCGAAAAATAACTACCCCTACAAGTTTACAGAGGTAAAGAAGCAGAGGGGGGAATAAGTAAGACTAATTCGTTGGACTGGATTCTTGTGTTCCTTTACGCCTATCATTTTTTTCCGCGTATTTGCCAGCACAATTCTAACATTTGTATACATCCGCCATATTGCTACTCATACGTCAAGCGTCAAAACGGCTGGTGTTCACGGACTTTGATCGATTGTCTATTATGTATGTTTTTCTTTCATTATGGCTGCATTTTTCACGTTTTTTACACCCTCCGCTTTTGTGAGCAGGATCTTTTCCAGCTCTATCCCTCTCCTTTCTTACGTATAATACGGCATGCACGTATCATTTTCGACATTCAATATCTTTCGGAGCCCGATCTAGTGTTCATTTTTGAATGTTGTCTGTGGTGATTTTTTGTCCAGGGAAATTATTTCTCTTTTCACTAACAGAAGAAACCGGGGTTTTGATTTACATTCACGAATTGTCGTCTCTTTTTGTATGTCTTTCCCATTCTGTTGTTCCCCATGTTTCTGCCGCATTTTCTTTGTCTTGTTTGTTGTTGACATACAAGTATACATTAACACTGAAACAACAGACAGACATACATAACTAAAGTCAGGCAGGCAGGCAGACAGACAGGCAGACAAACTGACAGACAGACAGACAGACAGACAGACAGACAGACAGACAGACAGACAGACAGACAGACAGACAGACAGACAGACAGACAGACAGACAGACAGACATACGGACGCACACACGCCCCCCAACTTACACCCGTCCGCCGCCACCAGTCTCATCCCTTTATTTTTAAATCACATCTCCTGATGGTATCTACTGTTTTCTTGCAAGATACCAAACTTGTTTGTGCACGAGAGACAATCGATCATTGTATTTGGCGGGGGCCTTCCTCAGATGAGATGAAGAAATAATGACTTTCCTGACACTGATAGAGAACAGGCGCTGTGTTTAACCAGACTCTAAATTCCAGAAACAATACCACTGAGTCAGCGAGTGTCCCAAGTGGGTTGTACCTCTTGTCAGTGTAGACAATTCCTTTTCCATCCTTGCGAGTAATTTCGAATTCTTCGTCATGCAACATGCATCAGAATGCAAAACTGAAGGATTGTGTTTCCCTAAACAAACTACTTCCCTAAAAAAAAAAAAACGGATGAAAAGGGTGCTTTTATATACTCTTGCTGTTTGTTTTGTAAGCTGATTTATGGCTGGTTGCGTCTATTCCTTTACCTCTAGAAGTGATTTACTTATTTATCGCCTTTTTGTCTGGTTTATGTAACGGTTGTTCTTTCTGTCTTTGACGTGAACTGCCTCTTCCTAAACCCGGCGAAGAACAAATTGCATGCACTACAAAACTAGAGAAGAAAAGAATATGCACTAGCTGTTTCTCCCCAAATAGGATTCAAGTTAGTGATGTGGATCAGCGGTTAGCGCATTTAGCTCAGAAACCATTTTGATCGCGGGGTCGATTCTCGGGCAGAATCAACTGTTTGTGCGGACTCCGAGGTTGGAAATCCTTTCGCTCCCAACTGTTAGACTGTACAAAGACGGTAGCATGGAATAACAAGTCGCGTAAGGCGAAAATACAATATTTAGTCAAGTAGCTGTCGAACTCACAGAATGAAACTGAACGCAACGCAACGCAGCAAGACCGTATACTCGTAGCATCGTCACTCCACCGCCCGTGGCAAAGGCAGTGCACGTGGAATTGACAAGAAGAGCGGGGTATTCGTTGCGCTGAGAAGGATAGCACGCTTTTCTGTACCTCTCTTTGTTTTAACTTTCTGAGCGTGTTTTTAATCCAAACATATCATATCTATATATTTTTGGAATCAGGAACCGACAAGGAATAAGATGAAAGTGTTTTTAAATTGATTTCGAAAAAAAAATTTTGATAATAATTTTTATATATTTAATTTTCAGAGCTTGTTTTTATTCCGAATATAACATATTTATATGTTTTTGGAATCAGCAAATGATGGAGAATAAGATAAACGTAAATTTGGATAGTTGTATACATTTTTATTTTTTTTTACAATTTTCAGATTTTTAATGACCAAAGTCATTAATTAATTTTTAAGCCACCAAGCTGAAATGCAATACCGAACCCCGGGCTTCGTCGAAGAGTACTTGACCAAAATTTCAACCAATTTGGTTGAAAAATGAGGGCGTGACAGTGCCGCCTCAACTTTCACGAAAAGCCGGATATGACGTCATCAAAGACATTTATCAAAAAAATGAAAAAAACGTTCGGGGATTTCACACCCAGGAACTCTCATGTCAAATTTCATAAAGATCGGTCCAGTAGTTTAGTCTGAATCGCTCTACACACACACACAGACACACACAGACACACACACACACGCACACACGCACATACACCACGACCCTCGTTTCGATTCCCCCTCGATGTTAAAATATTTAGTCAAAACTTGACTAAATATAAAAAGGATATATAATTTAGTGATTTTACTCCCCCCCCCCCCCCCCCCCTCGCAGCATCTACCCTCTTCGCCATACCCCTTTTCAATACCCCTTCCGCCCTACTCCCTCGTGTCTATACCCCCCCTCCCCCCTTCCCCACCTCCCCCTTCCTTCTTGGAGAAAATAAAAACGCCTTAAAAAATAGTATAAGTTTTCAAAAAGAATATCGTAGCTAGGTAGACTGTACCTTTGCTATTCCTTAGAATGTTACATGTAGTTTAGTTGTTGAAAGTTATGTCTGCCTGCCTGTCTGTCTGCCTATCTGTCTCTCTGTCTGTCTATATGTTTCTGTCTGTCTGTCCGTCTGTCTGCCTATCTGTCTATCTGCCTGTATGTTTCTGTCTCCGTCTTTTTGTCTGTCTGTTGTCTGTCTATCTGTCTCTCTCTCTGTCTCTGTCTCTTTCTGTTTCTCTCTGTCTCTGTCTCTCTGTCTCTCTCCCCCCTCTCTCTCTCTCTCTCTCTCTCCCCTCCCCCCCCCCGACCCTAGCGCCTTATCTCTGTACCCCTTGTTTCTCTCCCCTGCAGGTCGTTTTATACTGTTTGTCTCGACAACGCATTGTTTGGCGTTTAAAAACTGCATCGAATGAATCATTTATCAGCATTAGGGCCGACTGGGAATTTTGTTGCAGCGATGTGTAAGTAAATCATTCAGCACACTTTATTTTCTGTTTCAAGACTTTTGGTTCCTGTTTTAATATTTATATGTGTCTGACTTTGTCACTCCCTCTGTTTGGATGTCTTTGTGTCGTTCAACCAATCGCATGTCTGAGGGCCGGCCCCAAAGGGTTTAAAATCGTGATCGTGATTGGCGTTTTTTGACCTTTCTGTGACCGTGATGGGACTTTGCCCGTGATCCGTGATGACAAAAAAATCAAGTCTCGTGATCGTGATCGTCATTTGTTTTCGTGATCGTGATGGGCATTATTGCAAAGCATTTTATTTTCAACGTACATTTTTCACAGCTGTATCACTCTACGATCCTCTATTCGTCAAGGTGTTTGTGATCGTGAAAACAAAAATCAAGGTAACTGTGATCGTGAAAGCTAAAATTTCCCTTCCCGTGATCGTGATGATACCCCCCCCCCCCCCCTTTGGGGCCCTCATGTCTGTTCGTCCATCTCTGTGGCCTCCTTTGGCCTTCTTTGGCCTTCGTTTCTCTCACATCTGTTTTTTAT
>NW_027127480.1:0-1000 GCF_037325665.1 Littorina saxatilis | reverse complement strand
AGAGAGAGAGAGAGAGAGAGAGAGAGAGAGAGAGAGAGAGAGAGAGAGAGAGAGAGAGAGAGAGAGAGAGAGAAGCATTTAGCGTGTTAACACCTCAGGTCCAAATAGTCACGAGAACTGGAGACATTAATAGTTACCTAACATAGCATGGAGACAGGATTTCGGGAATCGCCCAAGTGAAATTAGACTCATTCTGTTTCTCCGCCAGAACTTTCTGTTGTAGTGATTCAGTTGCTGATGCAGCCATGGTGGCGAATTGTCCCAAATAGTCACCAGAACTGCAGACATTACAAGTTACTTAGCATTGAATAGGGAGAAGCATTCGGGAATCGCTCAAGTGAAATTAGATTGATTCTCTTTCTCAACCAGAACTTTGTGTAGTCGTGATTTGAGTTTCCCATGCAGCTATGGCGGAGAACGGTCCTAGCTATGACTATACGTGCACACTGTCCCAAGAGACACAGATAATGGCGGAGAAGGAACTCAATGAAGATCCGTCCACACGAATGCTGGAGATAAAACATTTCAGAGATCGTCTGCTTCGTTATCCAGGTGGGTGCATGTCAGTTGCTGCTAATTAAAATAAATATTGATTGCAACAATGCGCGGCCTGAAAAAGCTTATAGCACTGCTTTCAATGGGAACAGTTATTGCAATTAGAAAATGTTTCAAGAAATGTGTTACAAAGAAAGGGCGCAAAGAAAAAATGAAAGAAAAGAGGCCCAAAAGAATGTAGCGACAACTTAACAATCAAATTGTAACTATACGACAAACAAAAAAGTCAGAAAGAAAGAAAGAAAAAAAAGATAAATAAATAAGAAAGAAAGAAGAAAGAAAGAAAGAAAGAAAGATAGAACAAAGGAAAGACATAAAGAAAATAAGTAAGAACGAAAGAAACAAAGAAAGAAAGTAAGAAAGTAAGAACAAGTCGCGCAAGGCGAAATTACTACATTTAGTCAAGCTGTCGAACTAACAAAATGAAACTGAACGCACTGCATTT
>NW_027127479.1:0-2000 GCF_037325665.1 Littorina saxatilis | reverse complement strand
TTCCTGTAACGTCCATCTAATGCCTGCATTCCAGCATGTTGATACACAGTTTCTACACAGATACTACAATTCTGAGAGACCTGCTGCAGCACAGCTGGTCTCGGCTATAAAAAAAAAACTTGGTCAACATAGAAAGTGTTAAAACCTTGAATTTTCAGATTTTCTATTCATGACCTCTGTAAATAAATCCCCCATTTAAAGACTCCCTCCTTTTACAGACATGATTTGTTCATATTTGTTGAGGTGTTAAAAGTTGCACTGCAGTCCCCAAAGCAGGGCACATGAGCTGGTCTCTACTCACAGTGCCGGGCTCCATCTTCGCCCAGTGTTGAGGGACATTGGAGTGTGGCGGTGCCGGGAACGCAGAGTGCCCCTCCTGACCCCCCTGACCCCACTGACCACCGGGGTCAGGGTAGCCACTGTCCTGCACATGCCAGCCGCCACACCCATCCTCCTCCACCTCCATGGGTTCAGCGTCACCATGGTAACCAGCAGACGCCGCCAGTCGCCCCGGGCAGCTGAATCTCCCATCAGCCATCACTGTGCAGGTGACTGCAAATCTCAAACAGCAAACAGAACAAACATAATAATTATTAAGAAAATATGGTGGTAACCTCTTTAATTAAAGATCCCCCCCCCCCCCCCCCAAGACTCGATGTTTTTACTGTCCTTATAATAATAAAAACAAGGAACATTGCCAGTTGCAGTGTCAGGCAATTTATAACACAAAATACACCTCATTTACTGACACTAACAGTTCAGAATTGCAGTGGAAGCATCCAAGACTTTCTAAGCATTCACTCACGGAAACACACACACACACACACACACACACACACACACACACACACACACACACACACATACATGCATGCACGCTCACATACACACACACACACACTCTCTTTCGAAAACACACACACACACACATGCATGCATGCACACATACACAATCATTGCACTAGAAGCATCCAAGGCTTCCTAAGCAATCACTCACGGAAAAACACACACACACACACACACACACACACACACACACACACACACACACACACACATGCATGCACGCTCACAGTCACATACACACACACACAGACTCTCTTTTTCTCTAGCTGTTCCTCGATCTCTCTGCAGTTGGGGACAAATTGCTTCAACACTAACCTACAGTAAAACTTGTATTTGCTGCGACCTATACCAGTATACCTGATTGTGTGATTTGACGAAAATTATTATAATTTATACATTCGTATAAGTTACAGCTCCGTCCATCCATGGTATCGCCTGATATTTTGTCGAGACTGGGTCAATGAATATGATGACGTCACTCGAGGCTCTGCCGAGAGTGACGTCATTATATTCTTTCACCCCGTCGAGACAAAATATCACGCGATACCATGGATGGACGGAACTGTAACGTATATATGGCATGACCAAAGTAAAGAGAATTTGTCATGGGATGTGGAAACAAATCATTGGAAATTCACCATGGGCAATCAACCCAAGCCTAGAAGTTGTAGAACTATATTTTGTTTCAGTCTTGGCAAGGCCAGTTTTGTCCAGTTCCGGAAAAGACATCATGAATTCATTCACCCTGCCGAGACGAAAAAAACAATTCCATGGATGAAAATGTATAAGCTTATATCCCGTGACGCATCAAAGCTAAATTTTGTTTTGAAATTTTGTCTTCACAACGTACAGATAACTTATAACGACATAATCGCCTTCACAAGACAGGAAAAACTCACACTTTGTTTTTCGTCTGCTACAAATCTAGTCTTGTTGGTTGACGGAGAGAATAAAGCTTCAATCGTACCTTCATCAACAGGAATAAATGCTCAATCCGCTGTCAGTTCGCAACTGAACCTTGTTTTTTTTCTTTAACTTTTTGGTTAACATTGAAACGGCAATCCAAAAGAGTGTTTCAGCTGTTTCAAGACACAGGCCTCCTTCTTTTGAGTTGCTTTTCAGTCTAAAATGACACCAGAAGCGAACACTGTCGT
>NW_027127478.1:0-5000 GCF_037325665.1 Littorina saxatilis | reverse complement strand
CTGCCTGCAGTGCCTGCCTACATGCCTGCCTTACTGCGTATGTGAGTGTGTCCGTGTTTGTGTGATTGTGTATGTATGTGACTCAAGGCTAACAACTTGTATCAGTTCTACTTGTGTGAACATAGCTAGCAACACCCTGGCAGAGTCGTGTTCAAACGCATCAACAAACGGCTTTCGGGACCAGAAATAACCCGTGTGACCATGCCAAAAATGCGGCCACATTATCATTAGTCAGCAACCTGTTTACTCAAACACTCAAACTGCCGAGGTCGGCCCCCACAACGGTGACTGTCGAAGTGAATTATTTGCGTTCTCGAGTGGCATTGCAGATCAGCCAGGTATGTTTGATACGCACTTTGATGAAATTATGCTGGAGATAAGAACGTTTCGCTTGTGAGCGGATAAATATTATACTGACAGCACACTTGATTGGATTCGCTCACGCGTTACCATGTTTTGCCTGATGCTGTACATGTTTGTACGGCGTACGTTTCAAAATCATTGTTTATACGTTTGTACCAAATGGCCCCACAATACAAGCAACAACAACAACAAACAAACAAACAAACAAACAACATCAACAACAACAACAACAACATCACCACCACCACCAACAACAGCAGCAACAACAGCAACAACATCAACAACAACAAACAAACAAACAAACAACCAACAAACAACAAGGTGTGGCGGGGGAGAGGAGGGTGAGCATAGATGTGTGTTTGTCTGTGTGTGTGTGTTCGGAAGGTGAAAAGAAAGCGGACGTATTTTTGCGTGCATTCGCTTGACTGAATGGTTAATCTCGCTTCAGCGTTCTTGTTTATACTTACGTTTATAGCTTTTGTAGTTGTTGTTTTATTCTTTGGGTTTTAAGTTAACAAAGTGTGTGTGTGTGTGTGTGTGTGTGTGTGTGTGTGTGTGTGTGTGTGTGTGTGTGTGTGTGTGTGCACGGTATGTGAGAGAGAGAGAGAGAGAGAGAGAGAGAGAGAGAGAGAGACGGGGGGGGGGGGGGGTGGGGGGTAGGTGTGGAGGTGGTCACAGAACTAATATAAGTTCTGTGGTGGTGGTTGAGTATAATGAGGATGATGGCCTTGAGCAGTGAACATCATTCTGAGAGAGAGCGAGTTCCGGCGAGTCAATGTCTCTGTCTCTCTCGTTGTGTACGTACATTTATATATATGTCTCCTTCCGTCAATATACGTCCGTCTCTCTGTCTCGCGATCGAGTGAGTGTATACTTGCATTTCTCACCCGGCTGGTTTTTACTGCAACCAACTATAACCTGTTTCATGCAATCTCCCAACCCCACATACTGTTCAGGAAAGCGCCAACCGTACGCAAGAATTAAGCCTAAACTCACTTCCAAGACAACAACCAAATTCCGTTGTTCTGAACAAACCTGACCTCCCCAGAGAATGGAACGTAGTAAGCTTACTGTACTTGTAAGATCCAATCACTGACACGCGCAGCAAGTTGACCGTGACTGATACTGAGGTTAACGACGTGATTTTTGCCGCGTCTATCGTCAAGCGCAAGGTTCGTACTGGGGCTGCAACATGTGGGATATTTTTGCCATTTTACAGCGCATGATGTTTGGGAGTGTTGAGTGTATTACGATGTGGATGGTAAATGGTTCATGCATGGATTTGTTGTTGTGTCTGTTAATCTTTGTTTCTTTCTTGATTTTCTTCGTAGTTCTGAGACTAAATTTTTTTTTTTTTAAACATCAAGAAAGAACACGATGGAAAACGACGACGACGACGACGACGATGATGATGATGATGATGATGATGATGATGATGACGACGATGACGATGATGATGATGATGACGACTACGACGACGACGATGATGATGATGATGATTATGATGATGATGATGATGATGATGATGATGATGATGATGATGATGATGATGATGATGAAAAACACCCGAGGACGAAAGAATGAGGCAGATAATCAACAGTAGCAGCTTTAGCAGCATCAACAACAACAACAACAACAACAACAACAACAACAACAACAACAACCGGGACATGTTTTCACCGCTTGAAACTAATAAGTCCAGATAATTTACTAGCGAACATTATTCCCGATCCCCTTCTCACGAGTTGAAAACTGAAAAAGCACCACAGATGTTAACTGAACTACATCCACCCCCCCCCCCCTATCCGAACCCATTCAACCTTCTCCCACCTCTTTCTATGAAAAGCTCGTGTAAAAACATGAAATACAAATAAAAATGTCAGCAGAGACAACGAGGAAGTACGGTACGCACAACGGGAAAAATAGAACCAGAAAATAAAAAAATAAAAAGAACTGCGCCAAAAATCCGTGCGATCGATGTGTCTACTGCATGAAGTTTCAAATGACGTCTCGTCCACAACGCACTAATCAGAATGTCACTCACATGTTGCCTCAATAACACTCAGTTGGTGGTAGTGGGGGGGGGGGGGGGTATTGGGATGGGGCGACAGAAGTTGGTAGGGGAGGGGGTGGATGGGGGGGGGGGGGGGGTAGTCTGTGTTTGGCCAACTGTAGCTTGGGAGAGAGAGAGAAGGAAAGGGTGGAGGGGGGGGGGGGAGGAGTGGCAGCAAAGAAGTTAAGAAGAGACAAAGAGGATACTAGAGAGAGAAATTTTGGTAAATCAAGCAAACGTGATTTTATTTATAATCAAAAAAATAGGGAATTGAAGGCTAGAGGAGGAGATGGACAGGGGTAGAGAGAGGGGGGGGGGGAAGGTTGTTGTCTGCTCAAACGATGGCTTGAAATTAGGTGGGATTAACGGGAGATAGGGGAGGAGGGGAGGCTCACTACTTCGGAATGAGGGGGAAGGAATTAGGTTAGCCCAAGTAAAAAAATATAAAAAGAAGCAACACTCCAAAACAACGTCATTGAACACAAGAAATGCGGAACAGGGAAGAGGGTAAGAATATGAAGAAAAAGGAGGGGGCGGGAGGCCTAAGTAGCTGGTAAGCTGGCAGCAAAAAGCTAAATCCAGAACAAAAAGCCGGCAAAACGATGACGCAAAACGCACGGCACGCGCAAGTTCGGGCAGACGGCCGGATTTCAGGTTGAAAGAAGCGAGGCCCCAGCCAGTGGGTTATCGAGGGGTAAACAACTTGTTATTCAAGTGACGGCGGGCTCACATGAAGTCCTTGGGGAGATAGTCGCCCGAAATAAGACCTGTGACTAAGTCAAAGATACCTGAAGTCCTTCCGAAGTGGGCGGCGATTGTTGAAGTCATGACAAGGCCGTATACATGACATGACGTGGGATTCGGAAAAAGCTTGGAGCATTGAATGGGGGATACGCTTGACATCATCAGTATAATCAATTCCCCTAGGTCACATTCGTCAACTCAATAGCCTGGTTTTCTTGCCTTTGCAGTGTAGGATTTGTTGTTCTGTTAATTGATTTTGCGGATTAATGAAGGTGTCAGTCATAAAATGAATTCAACTCGTCGCCTCACTGTCTCAGTTTGTATAAGGGATAAGACCATCCCTCCACTTTGTCACATACCAAACATCCATACTCTGACTGCTTGCTGTGACGAGTTGGAATTTTGTGATGAATTAATTGCAAGTATTTAAGTTTTAACAGTATTTTACATCAAGTTGTTCGTGCCTCTCACGAACTTTTAAATTAGATACCACTACGCACAGAGAGAACAGATGCTGTTCATTATTTTGAACCGCTTTATAGTTGGCCGCTGTCAGCGCGAGTTCGATCCCAGGTTCGGCGGAAATTTATTTCACAGAGTCAACTTTGTGTGCAGACTCTCTTCGGTGTCCGAACCACCCCCCGTGCATACTACATTGGGTGTGCACGTTAAAGATCCCACGATTGACAAAAGGGTCTTTCCTGGCAAAATTGCTTAGGCACAGTTAATAATTGTCTACCATACCCGTGTGACTTGGAATAAGGCCGTGAAAGGTAAATATGCGCCGACTTGGCTGCAATCTATTGGCCGTATAAAATTTCATCTCACACGGCATCACTGCAGAGCGCCTAGAACTGTACCCACGGAATATGCGCGATATAAGCCTCATTGATTGATTGATTGATTGATTTTGTGGTACGTGTCAAAGCGGAGGGACCGTCTTATCCCAAGTCAGTGAAGCCTGACGTCCAGAGCTGAGACAGTAAGGCGATTTGTTTGTTTGTTTATTTGTTGCTTAACGTCCAGCCGACTACGCAGAGCCATATCAGGACGAGGAAGGGGGGGATGAAGGGGGCCACTTGTCAAGCGATTCCTGTTTACAAATGCACTAACCCATTACTTGTGTCCCAGCAGGCTTTAGTAAAACTAAATTAATACCTACTGGAAGATTACCAGTTTCCAGTATGTTAAAATAGGCTTAACCTATCTACTGCTGGACTTACATCAGAACACTAACAGATTAAACTATACATGAATCGCGAGACAAGCGGCAAGAGAAGAGATTTTTTGGAAAAAATACAGGTGAATGAGCAAGAAGGCAGAAAAAAGAAAAGAATTCATGAAGAAAAAGAGAGCATGACAGGAAAGAGGAACCAAAAATCTACCTAACAGCAAACTAGAAAGCTCCTGCGGTTCCAAAAACAGGAGGGGCTTTTAATTTCATAACCGCAGTGCCCCACTGCGGGACAGTAAGGCGAACTCTTTTCACGAGGCGGAGTGAGTCTTCAACCCTCGGTCACCGACAGTGCCAGCCAGCCTACCTGTTTCGAGACGTACAACGTTCACACGCCCCTCTGCTACCAATCGATATCACGCAGCCATAGTTCCCACATTGGATCGGTGGGTATAGCCCTACTGACGTCACAAGGGCAATTACTGCGCATGCGCCGGGGCAGGAATCGATGCTATGACGTCAGGATGCGCGTGCGTTTTTGACCTTGGGGCTTCCGCGTCTCATGTGACCTTCAGTTTTGTTGGACAAAGATAGGAGGTTCAGTGACGTCCTTATATTATCGATGATTGCGCCACGACACGGTGATTATGCGTAGACAGGCTATCC